>NC_082689.1:85286594-85459094 GCF_949987515.2 Delphinus delphis
AGGTATAACTTAGGAGACGTGGCATGTGTGGTCTCCTATAAACAGAGAAACACTCTTCCCAGCCTTGAACACAAGGGACAAATATGTTCAGGTGTGCAGAGGGAAGGGAAAGGAACATTTTTCAGCACTGTCTCTTAATCAGGCACTAAACTAGACTCTTTCACTCTCATCATCTTACTTAATCTTCAGCTGTCCCCTGTTCAGTTACACTTTGCCTGACCACGCTACCAAAGAAATTGAAACCCTCATATAATCTACCATACATGTTTATTTGCTTGTTTGTTTACTATTTCTTCTCTCCCCTAGAATATAAACTACTGAGGACACAAAAAAAGATTCTTGAAAAATATACTGCGAGTCTGATCATGATAAAGTCCTCTTTCCTTCCAGTTCTGAACCAATTGAAAACCGGGATAGGACAGAAGGAGCTCTAATACTTTCACTTTATTCCTAGTAGAGTGCTTGGAGAATGCTGCTTCTCCCCAAGGAAAAATGGGAACTCTGCACCTTCCTTATCACCAACCCCTGAATTAAACTCATTCACCTATGACAGGAAGAAGACCTGAAAAACTGTAAATCTTTCCCATGCAGAGGAAAAGGGGAGAACATGGCATACCTGCAGGGAGCAGCTCTAGGGAAAGGAGGCAAGACAGTTTAGGGACCTCACTACTCAAAGTAATATGATTCATGGACCAGCAGCATCAGCTCCTGGAAGCTTCTTAGAAATGCAAACTCGGGCCCCACTCTAGACCTACTGAGTTGGAATCAGTATTTTCATAAGATGCCTAGGTAATCCATATGCATTTAAAATTTTCAATAACACGTGTGAAATAAAGCTTAACATACTAACCCCATCAGAGATATGTGGACCAGTGGGTATTGATTGGACTTGTCATATTAGCAATCAGAAAAATCCCTCTTCTATTATTAAGTGCCAACAATATATAAAGGCAGCGCAGCCTCCTCATTCTGAATTCTTCCAAGAGAGGACACAGGTGGTAATTTTAAAATCTGAGTTTATTTGCTTATTTATTTGTAGCTTGTAAAAGACAGCAGGAACTTGGGGAGAAAGAAATAATTGAGAGAAAATGAATCTCCACCTCCAACCTTAATTTCTCTATCTATCTTTTCTCCTCATTGTAAAAAGGGAATACTACTACCTGCTATAGAGGGAGGAACACTCCCAAACTCATTCTACAAGGCCACAATCACCCTGATACCAAAACCAGACAAAGATGTCACAAAGAAAGAAAACTACAGGCCAACATCACTAATGAACAGAGATGCAAAAATCCTCAACAAAATACTAGCAAACAGAATCTAACAGCACATTAAAAGGATGATACACCATGATCAAGTGGGGTTTATCCCAGGAATGCAAGGATTCTTCAATATACACAATTCAATCAATGTGATAAACCATAGTAACAAATTGACAGAGAAAAACCATAAGATCATCTCAATAGATGCAGAAGAAGCTTCTGACAAAATTCAACACCCATTTTTGATAAAAACCCTGCAGAAAGTAGGCACACAGAGAACTTACCTCAACATAATAAAGATCATACATGACAAATCCACAGCCAGCATTGTTCTCAATGGTGAAAAACTGAAACCAGTTCCTCTAAGACCAGGAACAAGACAAGGTTGTCCACTCTCACCACGATTATTCAACATAGTTTTGGAAGTTTTAGCCACAGCAATAAGAGAAGAAAAAGAAATAAAAGAAATCCAAATTGGAAAAGAAGTAAAGCTGTCACTTTGCAGATGAGATGATACCATACATAGAGAATCCTAAAGATACTACCAGAAAACTACTAGAGCTAATCAATGAATTTGGTAAAGTAGCAGGATACAAAATTAATGCACAGAAATCTCTTGCATTTCTATACAGTAATGATGAAGAAACTGAAAGAGAAATTAAGGAAACACTCCCATTTACCATTGCAACAAAAAGAATAAAATACCTGGGAATAAACCTACCTAAGGAGACAAAAGACCTGCATGCAGAAAACTGTAAGACACTGATGAAAGAAATTAAAGATGATACAAACAGATGGAGAGATATACCATGTTCTTGGATTGGAAGAATCAACATTGTGAAAATGACTATACTACCCAAAGCAATCTACACATTCAGTGCAATCCCTATCAAACTAACACTGGCATTTTTCACAGAACTAGAACAAAAAATTTCATAATTTGTATGGAAACACAAAAGAACCCAAATAGCCAAAGCAATCTTGAGAAAGAAAAACAGAGCAGGAGAAATCAGGCTCCCGGACTTCAGACTACACTACAAAGCTACAGTAATCAAGACAGTATGGTACTGGCACATAAACAAATATAGATCAATGGAACAGGATAGAAAGTCCAGAGATAAACCGACATACATATGGCCACCCTTTTTCTGATAAAGGAGACAAGAATATACAATGGAGAAGAGACAACCTCTTCAATAAGTGGTGTTGGGACAACTGGACAGCTACATGGAAAAGAAAGAAATTAGAATACTCCCTAAACACCATACACAAAAAATAAACTCAAAATGGATTAAAGACCTTAATGTAAGGCCAAACACTATAAAACTCTTAGAGGAAAACATAGGCAGAACACTCTATGACATAAATCACAGAAAGATCCTTTTTGACCCACCTCCTAGAGAAATGGAAATAAAAACAAAAATAAACAAATGGGACCTAATGAAACTTAAAAGCTTTTGCACAGAAAAGGAAACAATAAACAAAACGAAAAGACAACTCTCAGAATGGGAGAAAATAGTTGCAAATGAAGCAACTGACAGAGGATTAATCTTGAAAATTTGCAAGCAGCTCACACAGCTCAATATCAAAAAATCAAACAACCCAATGCAAAAATGGGCAGAAGACCTAAACAGACATTTCTCCAGAGAAGATATACAGATTGCCAACAAACACATGAAAGGATGCTCAACATCACTGATCATTAAAGAAATGCAAATCAAAACTACAATGAGGTATCACCTCACACCAGTCCGAAAGGCCATCATTAAAAAATCTACAAACAATAAATGCTGGGGAGGGTGTGGAGAAAAGGGAACCCTCTTGCACTGTTGGTGGGAATGTAAATTGATACAGCCACTATGGAGAACAGTATGCAGGTTCCTTAAAAAACTAAAAATAGAACTACCATACGACCCAGCAATCCCACTACTCGGCATATACCCTGAGAAAACCATAATTCAAAAAGAGTCATGTACCACAATGTTAACTGCAGCTCTATTTACAATAGCCAGGACTTAGAAGCAACCTAAGTGTCCACTGACAGATGAATGGCTAAAGAAGATGTGGCACATACATACAATGGAATATTACTTAGCCATAAAAAGAAACAAAATTGAGTTTTTTGTAGTGAGGTGGATGGACCTAGAGTCTGTCACACAGAGTGAAGTAAGTCAGAAAGAAAAAAACAAATACCGTATGCTAACATATATGGAATTTTTTTTAAAAAATGGTTCTGAAGAACCTAGGGGCAGGACAGGAATAAAAACACAGTCATAGGGAATGGACTTGAGGACACGGAGAGGAGGAAGGGTAAGCTGGAATGCAGTGAGAGAGTGGCATGGACATATATACACTACCAAATGTAAAACAGATAGCTAGTAGGAAGCAGCCACATAGCACAGGGAGATCAGTTCGGTGCTTTGTGACCACCTAGAGGGGCAGGTAAGGGAGGGCGGGAGGGAGATGCAAGAGGGAGGAGATATCAGGTTATATGTATCTATATAGCTGATTCACTTTGTTATAAAGCAGAAACTAACACACCATGGTAAAGCAATTATACTCCAATAAAGATGTTAAAAAATAATAATAATACCTGCTGTATGGGCTGTTGTTAAGCGTGAATAAGATAATACATGTAAATGTTTAGTAAACTATAAAGTATTATTTTTTTTAAGTTTTCTCTTGTTACACAGAGAAAACTCAGCAATCAGCAACCCCTCAGGTTTTAGAAATTCAGCATATCATGCCATTGTTGAATCATAGAGAATTTTACAAATATTTTTATATTATCATGCTGGTAAAAAATGTGCAGCAGTCATGTTTGTCTGCAAATAAAATGAAAAATTTTTAATATGTCAGTACTTACTAGGCCAGTTTGTATGAGATAAAAATGATGAGCTGAGAAGGAGAAGTTTGAAGACTGGCTACTCTAAAGGTATCATACGCCCTGACTTTAAACTACATTACAAAGCTACAGTAATCAAAGCAGTATGGCACTGGCACAAAAACAGACACAGAGATCAATGGAACAGAATAGAGAGCTCAGAAATAAACTTATGCATATATAGTTAATTAATTTATGACAAAGGAGATAAGAATATACACTGGGGAAAGACAGTTTCTTCAACAGATAGTTTGGGAAAACTACACAGCTACATGCAAAAGAATCAAACTGGACCACTATCTGACACCATATGCAAAAATTAACTTAATATAGATTAAAGACTTGAATGCAAGAACTGAAACTATAAAATTTCTAGAAAAATACATAGGTTATAAGCTCTCTGACATAGGTTTTGGTGATGATTTTTTGGATTTGACTCCAAAAGCAAAGTCAACAAAAGAAAACTAAACAAGTGGGACTACATCAAACTAAAAAGATTCTGCAAAGCAAACTATCAGCAAAACAAAAAGGAAACCTACTGAAATGAGAGAAAATATTTGCAAATCATATATTCAATAAGGGGTTAATATCCAAAATGTATAAATAACTCATACAGCTCAATAGCAAAAAAAAAAAGTCTGATTAAAAAACTGGGCAGAAGATCTGAATAGACATTTTTCCAAAGAAGACATAAAGATGGTCAACAGACATATGAAAAGGTGCTCAGCATTACCACTCTGGGAAATGCAAATCAAAACCAGAGATCTCTCCTCCCACCTGTTAGAATGGCTATTATCAAAAAGGCAAGACATAACAAGTGTTGACAAAGATGTAGAGAAAACAAAACACTTGTGTACTGTTGACAGGAATGTAAATTGGTGCAGTCATTGTGGAAAACAGTATGGAAGTTCCTCAAAAAATTAAAACTAGAACTATCATATGATCCAAAAATTCCACTTCTGTGTATTTATTTATCCAAAGAAAACATAAACACTAATTTGAAAAGATATATTGGCTCATTGCAGCGTTATTTACAGTAGCCAAGATATGGAAACAATCTAAGTGTCCATGGAAGGATGAATGGATAAAGAAATTATGGTACATGTATACAATGGAATGTTAGTCATAAAAAAAGAATGAACTCTTGCCATTTGTGACAACATGAGAGGACCTTGAGATAATTATGCTGAGTGAAATAAGTCAGACAAAGTCAAATATCATATGATTTCACTTATATATAGAATCTAAAAAACAAAACAAACAAAACAAAACCAGACTCACAGATACAGAGAACAGACTGGTGGTTGCCAGAGGGGAGGAGGAGGTTAAGGATTGGGCAAAATAGGTGAAAGGAATCAAGAGGTGCAATCTTCCAGTTATAAAATAAATAGCTCATTGGATTGCAATGTACAGCATGGGAAATATAGTCAATAACATTGTGTTTACTTTGTATCGTGACAGATGGTTAGTAGACATTGTGGTGATCTTTTCATAATGTATATAAATGTCAAATCACTATGTTGTACACCTGAAACTAATATAATATTGTATGTCAGTTATACTTTAAAAATATTGCTGCTGAAGCCCGAGATACTTCTTAAATATTATTTATACACATGCACACAAATAAATATATTTATATATTGCATCTCTGAAAAAGAAAGTTTAGCTACTGTATTTCAAAAAACAAAGACAGATGTATTTAGATGTATTTACGCTATATTTTTTCAAAGCTAGATTATAAAATATATATTTTTTTTTAGCTTTGAAAATTCAAAACTAATTTCTATCTCACTCTGTCTGAGACTTGTCAAATGCCATAAAGTAGAAATGGTTGTCCTGAAATATGTCCTCAATAAAACAGCCAGTTACCTTTTTTTTTTTAATTAGCAGGTAATGAGCTATTTTGTCTATTTATACAGATGCATAAATTTCAAGTTGTCATTTGTTTCAAACTGATGAAACAACATATTCATATTTCAAAGATTATGAAGCTTTTCCTTAGGACTGTCTTTTTATCTTTAAAAGAAAACAATGCTAATAGCTTCCTTTTTCCTATATTCAACAACTATTTACTACCCCTTCTTGATGTGGGCTTTCAAAACACAAAGAAAGTTTGGCAAGTTTTCAACATCCTTTTAAGTCTGTTCTTAAGCGTTTGTATAAAAGCATAAAGAGCACTTCTTTGGAGAATTGATAATGTCCCACATTCAGTATTTGTATATTGAATACTGTCAGTTATATTTAGTGTATTCATTCATTGGAATCTGTTCTGTTAATCTGCATGCAACTGATTTCTGGGAAGCAACGTGATCAGAAGAAGTCAAAGTTAACATAACAATTCCTCTTCTACAAAAAACAACCCAAGACATTATGGGTCCAAATTTCAAAGCAAGTTACTGTATTTGCAAGTTTTAAGTCACACTTGGCAGTTTTTCCAAACACAGTGGTCAGGAACTGAAAAAAATAAACATGTGTTTCCAGGATTTTCTTTTCACATGCCACACAAAAAGTAATGTTACAACTATGTTTTCACTCCCTTTAAGAAGTTCTTCTTAAGGAAGAAAGCTTTGCTGATTTGTATTATTTTAAGGTAGATTTTACAAAATAACATTAAGGGGCAAGATAAATATTACTTTTACTGTATAAATGGAAGTTTAACGTCCCCACAGGGAATTCTTGAAAAATCTGATCTGTCATTATGCAGTGATATTTGTACTTTAAATCTCATACTAAAATTCAGAGCACTTAGCACTTTCCATCTTCCATGTGCCTTAAATAAAAGGGAAAGTAAAAGAATCAAACTATATACAATTCCTATGCAGCAAGTCTACAGTCATTCCCATTTTGCCGAAAGAATAACTGAGGTAAAGTTAATTTATTACTTCCCTGAGGTTTAGCAAAGTCTTAGTAGCTGCAGAAGGATGAAAATTCACAGGTGTGGTTCTTAATCAAGACAGAGGAAACAATCAATCATAAAACGGGATTTCAGCAGTCCATAAAGACCTCCAGACCCAAAAACATCTCTACTGCTGATAGGCCAGGTGGCCTACATACCCACTCCAACATTCCCACCCCATCTAGAAGTGGTGCCTTGAAAAGTCTGATCTATTAAAATGTAAATATCACACTTTGTGGGAATAACAATACCAGCCATCAACTCATTAGGAGGAATTTATTTCTCAGTTCCCTAACAAAGATCTGGAATGACAGAGAATAGGACCCAGGGTAGAAAGTGCAGTGGGTGGGTAAAAAAAGGATAAAAAGTATTCAGTGTGGAATCCTTCTTAGGGAGACTGGATACTAGTAGAGACCATGAGCTGCCTTCGATAGTGGTATGGCCCTAGCACCTGGATGAGGAGGGAGAAGATAGAAAGGATGATAGAATAAAATAGACTTCTCTGAGCAAGATGGGTGGTATCAGGAAGGTTTGCTGGGAAAAGATGGTTGCAAAGGGTTATAAAACACTAGGGGGAAAAAACTGTTCCAGGAACTGCACTCCTTGCTATTTACCCAGATGAGCTGAAAACTTACATCCATACAAAAACCCACACAAAGATGTTTACAACATCTTTAATCATTAATGCCAGATTTGGAATCAACCAAGATGTCCTTCAGTAGGTAAACAGACAAACTGTGGTACATCTGCATAATAGAGTATTATTCAATGCCAAAAAGAAATGAGCTACTAAATCATGAAAGACATAGAGGAACCTTAAGTGCATATGACCAAGTGAAATAAGTCAACGTGAAAAGGTTACATTCTGTGTGATTCCAAGTATATGACATTCTGGAAAAGGCAAAACTGTGGAAATGGTAAAAAGATCAGTGGTTGCCAGGGGTCAGAGGAGAAAGAAGCATGAGTAGGCAGAGCACAGAGAAGTCAAACTACTCTTGATTAACACCATCATGATGGATACATGTCATTAAACATTTGTCCAAACCCAACGTGCAACACCAAGACTGAACCCTAAGGTAAACCATGGACTTGAGGTGATAACGATGTATCAATGTTTTAACAAATGTATCATTCTGGCTGTAAGTGTATGGGGACAAGGAGTATAAGGGAACTCTTTGTACTCCCCACTCAATTTTGCTGTAAACCTAAAACTGCCCTAAAATATAACTCTATTTTTTTAAAAAGCAACTGTTTAACAACTTTGTCTAGGATGGCCTTGTTTTTGTTTTTAATCTTGGTTATTATTGTTGTTAAGTTATGGACTTCTTTGAGACTCCAATGACAGCCATACTATATTCTCTCCCCATAAAAAAATAGTACTTCCACACGTTATCACAAAACAGTACACACAGTTTCAGGTTTCCACAAATTCCCTGAAATCCATCCATAAAACTAATACTAACTAATACTAACTAATTTTATTGCATGCTAATAAGTACCAAACACTTTGTTAAGCACTGTATTATGCTCTATCACATTTCATCCCAGCAACAACCTTATGAGGTAGATACTTTCATCCCTGTTTGCTTATAAGGAAATTTAATTGCACAAAGTTTTGTTTTTTGGTTTTGGTTTTTCGTTTGTTTAACAGCTGCTGTGTGTTCAAGCTGGGACTCCAAATCTAAGCTGATCCCAAGGAGCATGTTCTTAACCATTCCCTGGCTCTGGCAGATCATGGACCCCAACTAAACACCCTTCATCTAACAGTGGGTCTGTTTGCCTGTTCCTAAGCTCCTATTCTTTCAATAAAATATTTATCTAGGACCAGTATGTGGAGATTATACAGAGCTGGACCTACATTAGAATAGAAGGTAATCATTTGCTACTGATCCAATTTCCACAATGGGCCCCACCCCACCCCCCTATCGGTCCCACCATCTATCAGGCTATAGGTGATGGGCAACAACAGGGTTTCTCTATATTTACCTGAGAGTAGAGGACTTGGATCATTGCCACAGAAACAAAAAATTGCTGGGTCAGCTCAACATTAAGTCTCAGTGTTGATGTCTGATAAGAGTACTTCGTAATCAACGCTAACTAACTCACAAACCACATATATTTGAAAACTCTGAATAAATTGAGTTAAACATGAATAAATGAAACAACGACAAAAATAAAGTCCAAATCCCTTAATATGGCACAGGTGGAGCCTTCATAAGCCCTTTCAGCCCCAACTTTCTGGCTCTGAAGTATGGGGTCTTTCTCTTAGGCCAAATCAGCAGAGCTCTCCTCTCAATGTCCCAGAAAGAAATCAGGTTCAAGGTGTGTAGAACAGAATACATCATTTCCCTTTATCAGTATGTTTTCTAATCCTAATATTTAAATCTTTTTTAAAATTGAAGTATATTTGATTTATAAAGTTGTTAGTTTCATGTGTATAGCAAAGTGATTCAGCTATATATATGTATACATATACATATATCTGAATATATATATATTCTTTTTCAGATTCTTTTCCATTATAGGTTATTACAAGATATTTACATAGTTCCTTGTGCTATACAGAAGGTCCTCCTAATTTTAAAATCTTAATAAATGAAATCTCTGCCCATCCAGTCAAAAAACCAGAAACATGAATGTCATTCTGAGAGCTTTCTCCTCTCTCATTCTCATTATTTAAATTTTCATATGTCCTGGGGATTCAACCATTGAAATATCATTTTAGGTCTTCCATTATTTGCCAGGAATGTTACAATATCCTCCTAACTGATCTCTCTACCACCAGCCTTAACCCCTTCTCCAAGGCTCTTCTCAATACTGTCAAATGAGTTCTTCATTTTAAAGTATGAATCTAGTGTTCTCTTAGTCAAAATCTTCAGTGTTCTCTCATTTCTTCCAGATTGTTCCAAACTCACCAACATGTTATAATAGGTCTTAATTCCCACAAATGGCTACTCTATGCTCCACCCACACCAAACCATGGGCACCATTTTTTTTTTTTTCTCAATGCATTTTCACAGAGAATTTACCTACCCATAACACATACCATCCCCAAAATCCTAAACTCTCCTACTCCCAGCCAGGGCACCTCACCAACTCCATCACAATGTAACTCCATGTTCTTCAAGATTCAACTCATGTTTCTCCTACAATTGGGAGTCTTTTCATGAAAGCCCAACCTAGATCAGGAGTCTCCATTGCTAAACGACCTAATAGGCCCATCATATGCTAATGGCACTAAGTAGGATGGGCACCAAAAAACTGAGAAAAAAAATTAATTTGAAACCATTTGACTTTTTTGAAAGCAATAAAATACGTACACTGGGTAAAATCAAAACTTTGCTGGTCTTTATTGTACTGGTTTTATAGTTTAACATTATTTTTATGTTTAATTACAAAGCAGTACAACATAATCTTTTCAGTGGCACACCCTGGGTACGCTTCCTTAGTGCTCCCATATGTAAGATACCCTCTATAATTGTTGCTTTTCTTGAACATCACCCCAACTGGAATGTGAATTTTTTCTGAACAGGAACTGTGGCTTTCCTTGTTTATACCCAGTGGTCATTACGATGCCTGCCAAACACTAGGAGTTCAATAAATAGAGAAGGAAAAAGGAGGCAGTAAGGGAGGATGGAAGAAAGGAAGGGAGAAAAAGAACAAAGAGGGAGGAAAAAGGAAGTTCCTTCTAGCCCTAATATCCTATGCTTCTAATTTTGAAACTGAATTCTCAATGTCCCTTTTGCCCAGAGAGCACTGATAGCAACATACAGAAAGACAGCTTTGAACGTGGATAATCCTGAAGGAGGCTAAAATCAGTCCTTATCAAAACCATGCTACTCTAAGCATAAGTTGATTTTTCCCTGGCTCTAACCTAAAGAGGCTTTTAATGTAAATCCAATCTCAATTTTGAGCTCCCACAGGATACATAACTAGTCACTATCCACCATCTTCCCTGACCTGCCTGGTTCTTTATACATACCTCAAGATACTCTCTGGGCTACCAGGGTCTCAGGTACAAACTAGAGGATCCCAGAGGCTAGGCATCTTTACATATCAACTTTCATATAAATCTTAACCTGAGACAATCCAGTAGATGGTCCAAAGTGTGGTATGTTCTGCTCACACCGAACCATGGGCAATGGCCTACCCCTTCTACCCTATTTGCACAATGACAAAAGCCTACAAATACAATAGGTCGCAGGGCCCTTTTTTCCATTAAAAAAATAATAAAAGGCTAAACTGAGACACATGCTAAATGAGAGCCAAAGTATTTTGAAAAGTTATAATGAATTCTTATGACAGGAATTATATTATGCATAATATAAATATCTGTATTTAAGGAAGATAATGTTTAGCTCCAGGAAATAATAGCTAAGCAGTGATGAGTTAACCAAATGTTTTACAATTAATGGAAATAAAAATTACATATTATTACAATTAAGGGATGCTCAGAGAATGGGACAGGAGGTAACTCATACAAATGGACTCTAAAGCAAGAGAGAATTAAAGGTTCTATAAAACAGACTCTCCCTCAAAGAGGGAAACTGAAAGAAGACCAAACTTCTTGAAGTTCAAAGATGCTAAATTCTACTATTTAAAGCCCATTACATATGTAGTTACTGGCATAGCCGTTTCTTACCTTCAACAGAGTCAATTCGCCTCTTAAAATGAGATATTTAAAGGCAGATTGTTGGCTTGGTGTCTTGGATGGCAGATCACAGAGTTCCAAAGCCCTTAAGACTCTGTAGCACTAGTTCTTACTAAGTCGTAATTAACTTCATTGGGAGTTACATGATAGCAACTTAGAACAGAATTTGGCCGAACATTTTTAGTATTCTTCCACTTGGTAATTACTACTTCAGTGGGAATCTCAAGTAAAAAACAGAGGGCAGAACTTGGCCCACAAAGAGAAGCACATCAAGTAACTGGCCCAATTTATAATGCCAATAACAGAGTGTATTAAAATCTCCCATGAAGCATACCCATTAGCTCGTTGATTTCATCATAAATATAAATTCAACCAAAATGACTACTCAGATCCTTTACCAAGTCTCCATGAAGGGCAGTGTGTAGGGGAGAATATGGCTAGGGAATGGCTCCATATACCCAATAACCACCCTAGAAGGGCAATTATGTACAAACTAAGTAAAGGCTAGATGCTGTTTGGCAGTGTAACCACATAATAAATTCTTGTTGATGCAAGAAATAGGAGCCATCACAGCACTAGTCTGGGCATTAAATATCTGAAGAATAAGATTTAGGCCTAAGATTTGGACTTGTGTTTCAAAATGAAAACCCAACACTAGGCTCAGAATGATAGCTATAATGATAGTTATATATTAGAAAACTTTATACAATATGCAATTTTTCACTACCATTAATTGTGGAACGTAACATTTCCTGAAACTCAATCCTGATTGTTTCTTCAAAAGTGTTTATATAGTGCATGACCTAATTTTTATCATAAAAGTGGAGACTTTTTTTTTTACTTGCTTGTTTTAAATTACAGTGTTTATTTGGAAACTAATTTTAGGGAATTATCAACTTAACATTTGAGTTTAAAGGACAATCAAAAATCACAAACTGACGCAATATAGGAAAACAATATTTTAAAAATATCTTCTTGTCTTCGCTACCTATGTTCCTCCCAGTGATTCACCTGGGGCACTAAAGAAGATAACTAATTCATTTCCTAAGGGCCATCTCACAATCCCCTTGATGTGGTGTCTTGGCCAGACTTTCAATTGAAGGTCATTAACACCACTTCCCCAACAGCCTGAACTGACTCTTCTTTGTCATGAAGTCCTCACTCTCAACCACCACCACCTCACCTCCCAGCAGCCCCTACTGTTTTAATGGCCATAGCATTGAGAAACAAAAGAAATCGTACCAATATGCCCTACCAAGTAAAGCAGACTGCTTTCCCATTGGCCAGCCCATCCATCAATGCGCCATGTTTGTTAACATTCTGAAAGACATTTGTGCACAGAACAAATTGACGGAGCCCATGTTTATATCAGAACTTTCAGAAACGGCAAGAGATTTATTCATGGATCTTAACACCCATTCAGACTGTCATAAAACACAAAGGACCAGATTCAATAAAAACTCTCTCCAACTTCCACAACACTAAAGTCTGTGTGAGCCTTCAAAACAAAATCAATTTTTCCAGTTTTGCAAAGGGCTGTTCAGACTTCAGTAGCATGGAAGCCAGCTGGGGCATTTCCTTACTCATCCCCTAAATTAGTTTCAAAAGTAGTTCTGAGGACCACATTTGATCAGAAGAATTTGCATGCTTTCTCTCGCTCTCTCTCTCTCTCTCCTTTTTTTTCTTTTTACATATTTCAGAGTACATCACATGGAGAACAAACAACAGAACCGCAGCATATGTCTCACGCAGTTAAAAGCTTTAAAACTGGCCCGTAAAACAGAATTCTTTGGTACACAGTGAAAAATATTTTTTGATTCCATAATCCATACTGCAGTAAAATTGGGTCTAATCATTTTGAAAAGTTGCTGTGTCCATGGACAGCTGTTCTTCATACATACTGGGAATGTTTCCTTTACATTCCTAAGGACATAAGAGTTTGACATCAAGCCAATACCTCTAGAAATGGTGAAAGCTAAACACACCCCATACGGATGCTTTTACTCTCCCAACAAACTTTCTTCCACAACTAAAATGTTAAAACTTTTACCCCACAGCCCACATTCTGAGATTAGTCCAATAACTAATGTTCTGTCCAAGTAAAATACATTTTGTCATAGCTTGAAAATGTTACCTTTCACAGAAGTATAGTATTTCTGACCAGCAGGGAACATATGTCAACATTATCTATTATTACCCAATGTCAGGACCAAAAAGGGAAGGTGGGTGGTGGATGTTAATAACGACTTAAGCGATTTCTAAAAGAGGCATTTGAGAAGTACAAAGCCAGAAGTTTCAAATGTTTTGTCTTATTTTCGCTGTGTCAGCAACCTGCCCCCCCCCCCAAGAACAAATCTAATGCTGCCTCCGACCCAACGCCTAGTTCTCTTTTCAATTTTAGCCAATGCTTTGCTAAGCTGGAAAGTTTGAAAAATACCCTAGAAAACTTCTCCACCAGAAATGAAAAACAAAAACATATGACCAGCAATGATGAAAGCAACTCCCACTCGCTAAGAGAAAGATTTTCAATCACAGAAGCACACGGCTTTTGGATTGGAAAATTTATTTTCATTTTTCAAGCTACTTGTCTGGTGTTTGGATTTGGGGGTTGGGTTTCTTGTTTAACATTGGAGGAGGCAGGAGAAATGCATGTTGGGAGTGTAACTGTATTTAAGCAATTTTCACAAAGGTAAGCAGAAAGTATTCTCATCCTACAAGGCTGCAGAGAAGACAATGCCCATCCCCCTTCAGTATGGGTTTCCCCTGCAGGAGGAGCTGAAAGGCACAGTCGGCAACAGTCCACAGGAGGAACAGTGTCTCCCACTTTTCCTAAAGTTGGATCAAGATGTGGCACAAAATATATCATGAACCTGTGGCTCACCATGCCCCCTATCCTGGAAAGCCATGACCATGAACTGCAAATGTATTTGGAAGCACTGTGATTGGGAGCAATTAAGTTATTACGGTCCCTTTGGGCCATGTGGTTCTATCTGGTGTTTCTCAAAAAAAAAAAAAAAAAAAGAAAAGAAAAGAAATTTGAGTTCTCACTTTACCACATACACATCTTGGGAAGAGAGTACTGTGGGTCACAGGTAAAGACATGGGTCCTGTTGAAGCCTGGAACAGGAAGTACTGGGATAAGATGTCCCCTGAGTCCTGGAGATCTGTGCACTTCCCATCAAGGGCATAGTGTCCTGGGGTTCTGGGCCTATTGGAAAGTAGGTTCTCATTCATTCATCTGTTTGGTTACTGTAAAAATGAATCTTTCCCTTTGAAGAAATCATTCAGGAAAGATTATAAAATAAAAGCAACTAAATAAATACTTCATGCTAGGAGACTCTTAGAACTACAGAACACTCAACCCACGGGACAGCACATGTCACAAGACTGTGGAGGAAGGTGGTAATGCTTACTGTTTTGACTTTTGAAGGAAGTTATTTTAATTCATTCTTCCTCATCTCACTCAGCTTCTGAGGACAGAAGTCATGGAACTACAGGTTCCTGCTAGATATACTACTAAGGCAAAAAAATGTTAATCCTATTACTTAAGTAGTAAATACTGCCACCCAAACAATATTTTAATTGCTAAGTGGCAGAAGTCTATAATCATCCCACAACTGAATGGTGGGTCCAAGACAATCAAATTATAGAGAATTTTCTGCTCTTCATGTGTTGTGATGGTGTCCAAAGCACCAAGTAGAGGAGAGTGCTTTGAGGTAACTCTTCCAGTGCTGTAGGAGAGGTGGAGTTCCCTCAGTTCCTTTGGTTCATCATTCCCTTTCACTGACTCCTCTGGGACCATTTCGGGTTAGGTCACGGGTTTGCTTACATTCACGGTAGAGGAAAAAGTTAACTGGCCCCCTCTCATTCAGAACATGGCTTCTGTGAAGCTCCACCTGAGCTAACAAACCACAGAAGATGTTGTACAAAAACAGTACTAACCTAGATAAATAGAGTGCCCTTTAAAAGAATCATTAAATGTTAAGATGGAAAAAAAACCTTCACAGTTCAACCTCCTCATTTTCAAAGATGAGAACTGAAGCCAAGAGACTGAGCAATTTGCTATGTCACACAGCTTAGTAGGTGCCCTGATTCCACTCCATTTCAGCATGACATCATGGGAAACTAAATAACAGTGTTGGAAGCCAGGGTCCTGGTCCCCTTAGGACAGGGAGAGTTGCATAGCAGATTGAAAACTGTGTGAGGCGACCCTAAATTAGGATGCTGCTTACATGTGCTTCTTCACCTATGATTTGGGCACTTTTCTGCAAGTATCTTGCAATTCAAAAAGAAAGAAAGAAAAATAATACAGTAAAAATATATATACATATCATTTCCAATTTAAAAACTCTCTAGATACAAAATTTTAAGATAAAGTACTACATACAAAGAGGGCTGACGTAAGTTAGGCTATCAATTCAACCCAAACACTGGGAAATAAGAATTGTAATAAGGTAAGCAATAACATGTCTTCAAAATGATAATATTAATAATAATTTTTATTTGGAATGCACTAGTCAGGTTACACAATATTCTATTCTCTCATTTCCATTGATCTTTAAACAACCTGTTCTATAAGGAGAAAATTTATTTGTATCATCATTTATAACTATGAAAACTGAAGTTCAGAGAGATTTATTAACTTGCCGAAGGTGACACAGCTAGTAGGCTGGTACAGCCTGAAGGAGAATCTGGGTATTTTGATCTCTGCATAGCTAGGTATTCTCTCCACTACAGTGTGTTACCAGTAGTAATAATATTTTGCTTTTGTGGGAACATAGGACATTCTCACACCACACAAATTCATATCAAAGTTTAGGCACTTTATGGGCATTCCCTGGCGGTCCAGTGGTTAGGACTCCAAGCTTTCACTGCCAAGGGCCTGGGTTCAATCCCTGATCAGGGAACTAGGATCCCCCATAAGCTGCACAGCGTGGCCAAAAAAAAAAAACATTTAGTAAAAAATTTAGTAAAAAGATTAGGCACTTTACGGATTACAAACATGGAATGGAAAGCTATCTTCAAGAAGTCTGTTCTTGGGGCTTCCCTGGTGGCGTGGTGGTTGGGAGTCCGCCTGCTGATGCAGGGGACACGGGTTCGTGCCCCAATCCGGGAGGATCCCACATGCTGCAGAGAGGCTGGGCCCGTGAGCCATGGCCACTGAGCCTGCGCATCCAGAGCCTGTGCTCCACAACGGGAGAGGCCACAGCAGTGAGAGGCCTGCGTACCGCAAAAAAAAAAAAAAGAAATTTGTTCTTTCATAAGGAAGTGAAACAGCTTAGTTTTTAAGATGTAAGTTCAATCACCAAAAATTAATCTTATGGGACAATTTTGTCTTCACTTGCATTTTGAGATGGCCAAAGTCTAAGAAAAGCTGAAGAAGCATTTTAGGCTAAAATTGCCGAGAACTAAGTTCCTTTTTGAGGCTAGAAACATTTTTAGGGGTGGAAGTGGGGGAACAGCTGATATTTGAATTGTTTTTCTCTGCTGGTACACGAGTCATGAGTAGACTTTATGCCTCACAGAGAGGTTAATAGACACTAAAGAAAATACCACTATCAATTTTTGTTTTTTGACAAATTTAGAATCTAAAACATGTAAATGATTCATAATCTCTACCACACTCCACCTATAAAATTTGCAGATAAAAAAAAAAAAACTTGGAAGAGATGAGAAAATTAAAAGATGAAATTATGTCTGGGCCTTCTTCCTACCAATGTCATCTGAGCAGCAAACCTGGTTGAGCTTGGGAAGCTTTGTCAGTTTCAATGGTGAGCACATTAATTTATTTGTATGTTAGCTGGGGGAATAGGTTACATGGTCTGCTTCAGAGTTATTCTGGATCCTTTTTCTGGTTAATATCATCACAATTCTTGCTTCTTATATTGGCCAATGATTAATGGATGTCATTTGCCTGAATTTGGGTTGAGTATTAATATACCATATTAGACTGCAACTGACAGGCTCCCTTCTTCAATTTATTTGAGGCTTCTTGCAGAATAGTAAAACATATCATGGATCCAGATGCATAAACTAGCCAAGAACAGACAAGGGAAAGGATTATGCCAAATTAATATAACTGAAATAATCAGGTAGAATTTAGTCAATTATTTTTGACCCCTCTTTTTACCAATTTGGAGCACCACACAGTCAGTATGTTTGGTTGCCACAAGACAAATAGCTGTAAGATTTAAAAATACCAAAGTGATAAGCTACAACCAAATTAGCATGCAAATTAGTACAATCTTTCTGAAGAAAAGGGCACTAACATGAACTAAAAGCCTAAAATCCATATATATTTTGACTTGGCAATTCCACTTCTGGAAGTATGTTCTAAAAGAATAATCAAGAGTATGAACAAATATTTAGCTACATGGAATATTTGTGCCAACCATATTTGTAGTCTTTAAAAGATGGGAAGCAACCTAATTGCTCAATAAAAGGGGATTAATTAATTAAATAATGGTGCAGCAAAGATAAAAGGTGTTGTGAAAGAATATTTAATGACACAAATATAGTCAATGTGTACTCTTACATGAAAAGACTTTTTTTTTTAATTACAGTAGGATTTACATTTTTAAAATGTGCCTATAACATAACATACATAAAAGAAATGTTTGGACGAATGTGCACCATTAACAATGGTTATTTTTAATTTGTGGGATTGTTTGTGGTTTCCAATTTTCTTCATTTTATATTCTCTATACCTCCTAAATTTTTTATAATGGACATGAATTATTTTGGTTAAGAGAAAAAACCGATTTTTTTTTTGATAAGGAAGGAATAGCTACCACCATGGTACAGAAGCAACTGTCAATGAAGCAAAAACAAAAAATGTTATAGGCACATTATTTAAGTTCTTTTCCATGCAAAGTGAAAACCCCTTTCCAACAAAAATGAAAGTAAAATACAACAGTTGTTTTTAATACCCCGTTTTTGGGGGACTATCCTATAATGTCAAATATTTAAATTATCTAAGGACAATATTGAAGGTATCAGTTTAAACATAGCAATGTTGTTCAGTGGACTACAGCCTTGATATTTAATCTGCTGTTATGGGTTTACATAATCTTTCAGTGTCTCAGTTTAATTACTAATAAAAAGGGGACAGGCTGTGAGTCATACTCAGCTCATTGAAGAATATTAGTCCAATCAAACTAAAAAGATACTTTAACTTCATTTGGTCCTAGTTCCTGCTTTAGAACAGAACTAAAAACAAATATAGAGAAAGAGATGGAGAAAGTGAGTCAACTAATTTACATCTAACATAATGCAAGCAAGCATTTCTTAATAGGTGTTCAGTATCTGAAGGGCTAAATTATAGCATCTTAGAAGCAACTTCTTAATGGAAAATCTTAGCATTTTTAATCTTACTGCAGATTTTTTACCTTGTCAACTCAGAATCCATCTGATTTTGAACAAGAAAAATCTTTTACTTGGAGACAAAGGTAAGCCACAGTACACCTCAAACTAATTAAATATGAATCTCTTCTGGAACAATGGTACAAAGAAAAAGGCAAATTGTATTTTTATAACTCAGACAAAACAGTCATCCACCAAAAGAATATTGCCTTCTTCTAATTATTAGAATAAATCATTCCATGGAAAACTGTTTGGCACATAGTGAAGATAAGAAGATGATAAATATAATACAAAACAATAAAAGGAGATAGATTCTCCATTCAAGCAAACTCATCCCAGTTGTAAGTGAAACCCTTGAGGGAATACATACCAAGGCACCTCAGAGGCCTCAAAATGCCTATGGCACTTCACATGAGTCTTGGATATAACCTAGTCTGATTAAGATCGAGCCAATTTAATTTTCGGTAACTGGCCTCTTGTAGTATTCCAACTGAAATAAAATATTTAAAACTCTTTTCTCAAAAAAATGTATTTGTTTTTAGGAGAAAAGATGTGGTAGATATTTCATTCACCAAGTATGGGTTGAGTAAACATGGAACTGGTGGTTTTTCCTTGACCAGGTAGAGTATTAAGCATTTGGAGGTAGAGGAGTAGGTTGGAGCACAGCCTGGGATGTTGCTTGAGTTTATTTTTGAGTAGCCTCCCTTTTTCCAGAGACAACTGTGGCACTGAGAACCCAGGTGAATTTGTAGAAGCTTTTCATGTCTTTGGTTTTGAGCCCAAAAGCAGATACTTGGAAACTACAATTGCAGGAATTTGGGCTACTTTGTTCTTTTAATTAAAAGAAAGAAAATAGGGACTTCCCTGGAGGTCCAGGGGTTAGGACTCTGCGCTTCCAATACAGGGTTCTCAGGTCCAATCCCTGGTCGGGGAACTAAGATCCAGCATGCCGCGAGGTGCAGCCAAAAAAAAAAAAGAAAGAAAATAAATAAACCTAATAAGTTATCATTACTATCCCTCTGAGTCAGCTGTCCAGTGTTCCTCATGGTCCTTGCATAAAGCTGCTCTCCATAGACAGACCTGCCCAATCTATGATAAGGTTTTCTGGCAGTGTGGAGAGGACAGCTCACTTGTCACTTTTCCTAGAAGTAACTTCGTGATGGTGGCTAGCTCACTATTGTCCAATAACTTCCTATTAAGCTCCTCCTTCAGACTCACCATCCAGTACTGCTACCCTTAGCTCTAGAAAATGGCACATCATCCTTGGGAGTATCTGCTCTTGAGACATATTCCCTATATCAACAATTTAGCTCTTTCTAAATTTCTATGTGGGTCTACCTCAAGTAATTGCACACCCCCATTTATTCTTAACTATGTGAATCTCGACTAGAACTCTGTCCACTAACCCATCTCCCAGTTAGGGTACTCAACACCTCTCATCACCTCCATGGTTCTTCCAATAATATTTGGAAGACTGTGAGACATTTAGGAGAAAATCCCAGTTCTCTGGTGCCACTAACCCTAGTTTAGTGAACTTTGGTTCATTCTCTGAAAGACCGGCCGTCCTAACACAATAAAAGAGCACAGATATGTGAGAAATAGAAAATCTCTAATAATAACATGGTTTGCATAGAAAAATCAAAAGTGTAACATTTGACACTACATAACACACATTTCTCAGTCTGTTCAGATACAACAATATTATGAAAAAGGAAAAGGAATAAATATAGAGTATATTTTGCAAGAATTTTGGCTATGAATATAAATGACGAGCAAAGATGGGTTATTTAGGGATAGTAGAGCTGAGAGACTTTGGGGTGGTATTTTCATTTATGTTAAGGCTTTTTTTCAGATAAGGGAAGTGTGATTATCTCTGTAATAATATTGGTAGCTACCATTTAGCAAATACTCTGTTTCAGGGAGTTCTCTCCATACATTTTCTAACTTAATCTACACAATTGCCCTTCTTTATCCCCGTTTTTAGGGTGAGGAAATCAAGGTTCAGAGAAATTAAGTAATTTGTCCACTGTCAAACAGCTAGTAAATGAGAGAGTCTTGTTCAAACTGAGGTCTACAGATTCTAAAGCTTGTATACTACCACTCAAATAAAGGCAATGAAGAGGGAAAAGCTAGGGGTGTGGGAAAGAGCCTGCAATTGTTTGAATAAACAAGCCTTCAGGAGAAGCTAGAAAAATTGGATTCAAAACAGGAGGAAAAGCATCCTTTGGAAGGTGGAAACACACTTACTTCTTGGAGACAAAATGAAGTACATTAAAAATTAAATGGTTCTATATTTGAAGGTGACATTACAATAAAGTGATATTGAATGATCATCCAGAAAGTTAAAGTTTGTACAGGTCTTTAAAGCTAATTACCTTCACTAGATGGTATGCTTAAACTTTGTTGAAGAGTAGATTTTGGTGCAACAGGTCTGTGTTGGACATTAGCCAGGGCACTTAGTTGCTAATGTTATAATTAGTTTCACTAACTTTCCAGACAGCCCCACATTACAAGCCAGGAGCAAGGAAGATTGCACTCCTTAAGTCTATATTATACAGTCTTACACAGTAAGAACTACAGTAACCACAATATGGTCCAATGACAAGAGCTTTAGACTGAGTCAAGAGACCTGACTTTTAGTTGTAGATTTACTAACTAATCTTGTGAGCCTAAGAAATTTGCTTAACTTGATTGTGACCCGTATTTCCAATCTGTGTAGGAGGGGATTAATTTATTCAACAAATATGCATTGAAAGCACATGATGTAGCAGGCACAATTATATGTGCTACAGAGCTCACTCTGTACCCAATGTCTCCACTCTCCTGAAACTTACATCCTCGTAAGGGGTAGCAGAGCCAAAAAAATCACAAAAAGAGCAAATCAGTAAAGAAGGTCTGAGAAAGCAATATGTAGAAAATACAAGGAAATGCGAGAGAATATGCAACAAGGAGATAAATTTCAGACTCTTACTATATCAAAGCAAAAGGTGATGGTGGCTCTTGGAAAAATATTGGATATAGTCAGGATAGCAAAAAGATAAGATCTACTAATGGGTTGTATATAGGGTAGTAAAGGTAATAAGGAATCAAAGATAAGTCCCAGAAGTTTTTCTTTTCAACACCTACATAGATGAGGTTTACTGAGCTGGAGAAAAATGGTGAAGATCAGGGTTGAGGGTTGGTAAATCAAGAGTTCTGTTAGTTGGTTATTAGATGGTGCCCTACATGACCTCTGAGGTTAATTCCATTTATAAAATTCTGTGACTCCAGGCTGTAATCAGATAGGCCATTTTGAGAGATGAGAGATGATGAGAAAAAAATGTTCTTCATGTCAATGAATGACTGAGGTAAAATAGAAATGGTAGCCAAGAGAATATAAGACATATATAAACTGTGTAAGAGCTCAGCTGGTAAAATCATGAACTCAGGCATTTAATTCACGGAGTATTAACATCAAGAATAGGACAAAGAAGAAGATTGTTGATTTACAGCCAAAGTTACTGGAGACCTCGTACATTGCCCTGGAGATCCATACATGTTATACAGAAGATGGCATACATCTGGAAGACAGGCAGGCAAAGCAAAGATCTCTCTCTTTGCTTTGACCTCTTTCAACCACTGGTTTGTGCAAGAGATCTTGTTGCCTCTATATTCTCAAACAATAAATGGGTTAGGAGACTATAGGAACATGCTTGGGTGGGTTTAGTGTGAAACCTGCCATTTTATTTTGTGAGGGCTGGACTTATCACCTCAGAAGTGAGAAAACAGGTGTGAAAAACATACCCCCTTCCCAACCCCATTTCTTCTAATAAGTGCATTCTTTTTAAAAAACCCTTTATTCAGATAACAAATGATTCCCATAGCCCGTATTCTCCATGCCTATTCGTCACCTTCTTCAACAGAATTGTCCGAAACTCCTAGGATCAGGAATGTGGTGTCATGATAATTTCAGAGAGATACAGGGTTAACTATGGAACACAGTTTCATTTCACTTTGGTTCAAGTTACTACTTGAAAATACAGGTTTGAAGCATCTCTTTCATAAGCATATGCTCCTGAAATGCTGTTAGGCAGCATGAGGAATATTTCTGCCCCCTTAAAAGGAACCACGGTGCTAGAGTCATCACCTCTGGCCCAGGACAGATGTACTGTTCCCACTTACAACCAGAACCAGATACAACCAAGCATCATGCAAGACATTGCAAAAGAAAGCATTTTGTAAATGGTTGTGTAATATGTAATACAAGATGTGATTCGTATGTTCTTATTGAATCATGAGGAAATGATGCTGGTTATCAGTGAGTGGAATACCTACAGATCCATTCCTTAAGGCTGGATCACAAATGTGCCATCACAACTAAAGCTAGTTTTGAACAATCTAAGCAGTTACTATTGCTGAGAAGAATGGTGACTTGACATGGGCAACACCAACTTGACCATAATAGTTTCACTTCAGCACTAGATATTTGACATTCAATAGCACTGGAAAAGGTAAAAGGCGTTTTATTCACGCCTTTTTATACTTGGTAAGTGACAGGTCCCAGCCGTTTGAGTTCCAATTTATTTTAAATAATAGATTTTACAAAAAAAAAAAACACCTCACCTAAACCACTATCTCATGTATTTCTATCTAATTTTAACCTCTTTTTTTAAAAAGTACAGAGGCTGATATACCCACTGAAACTATCCCCTGGCGTACTTACCTTTGCAAATACATTTATCTGATAAATTTGTTTTATACCCTTCTTTCCTACCCACAAAAAATCCTGGCTTCGTTATTTTTTTCACCTCTTCTCCTAATACCATCCACTCTCTGATTCTATTCTTTCTAAGTTCATATACATACAGGTCTCCATTATGACAGAAAATATGTCATATGATTCAGTATTTTAAGCCTCCCATCCTCCATATTTAAAAATGCTTTCTTCTCAACTTCCTTGGGTCAGTAAAGTGAGAATATTTTTTAAAAAACACACATTACAACATATTTATAAAGTAAAAACAATAGTATATCTGGCTTTGTTTTAACTAATATTCTGGACATTTCTAAATGTCTGTCTTCCTTTACAAGCTGCCAACATCGCATGAATTTTTTCTTAATGTGAGCTTTTAAAGGATAAGGACCCAGTCTCTATCAAGCCTTCAGCACTGTAATTCTCGCACCCAGGAAGCCACTGTGTTGATGTTCCAGCCACTGACTGGAACCTTTTTTATATACAATATTTTGGTGCATTTTAGGGAACCTTTTTTATATACAATATTTTGGTGCATTTTCATGTCTCAAATTGCAAATATGACCAGATGCATTGTGATAAGACCAATGCACACCCTCCTGCCTCCACATATGCATCATTAATTTGACAGCATGAAAGTGTTAATGCTAACTTTAATTTGAATTTTTTATTAAACATTTTCTTTATCCTGGACAAAGAAACTAACTGTAGATTATTAGCAAATTCTTCTTTTACAATTAGAAATTGTTTTAAGAGACCATAGCTATTGGGAAGAAATAAGTAAGTCATACGCCCTCCAGGTACACACAAGTGGCTGTCATCTTTTCCAATTCATAACTACTGGAAGTCAAGTCTAAACTGAGCTTTAAAAAAACACAAAAGCCAGAATTTAGTGGTCAATGCATTCAGATCAGCAAGGCTTCCTTAATTCACTGTTAAAATACAAATTCCACTCAAAGGACACTCTAATTATCAAATCCAAAGCCTGTTTAAAATAAAAGGACAAAAATGAAATCAAAACATAAAAACTCCACAGCTTTATTTAAGAAGTGCTATTTAAGCTATAAAGGATTTCCTGTTGTTCTTGTTTTAAATAATTGTATAGTATTCTTTTTGTTCTTGGGTTACTCTATATCCAAATAATCATGTATGTAAATGACTCAATACAACAGTGGATGCCACGGACAATGTAAACATTACTGTTTATCCAGAAGCATTATATGTTCATGTAAAAATGGCATTAAAAGCTTGTGGTCAGATCAAAAAACCACAACTGTAATTGTTTATTTATATAGCTCACCATTACTCTAGTGTAAGTTTACATTTTTTTTAAACTTCTAAACATTGCTGAGTTAGTCTTAGAAGAGTGAAAAATTCATCGTTCGCCTAAATGATTAAAGACAAACAACTTAGGTCTATGAATGCAGCAAGATGCTTTAATATGGAAATTATTTACTTTGCTCAAGCTTATAGTTTTCATTTTGATGCTGCCCTTGAAACTGCATGATAACAGGGCCATTCAGTGGAATTTCTGCATTTTTCTCTTTAGTTCAGGGCAGCTGGTTTCTTTCCTCTCTAAGCAGAAAGCTAAAGTATATTTATCACTCTAACAGTGACTCAAAACAAACAGGAAGTCTTCATCAGCCGGCTCCTGGGCATAGCTGATATTAGGTACTGGCAGAAAGGAAACAGAGACTTCATTCTGTGGGAGTCCGACAGAATGTACATGCAGATGCAGGCAATAACAAAGTTAGGGATGCTCCAAATGACCACCGTGTTCTCCCAAGATTAAGTGCTCTTGCAATGCTCGCCAGTTCTCAGAGTCTGCGAAAATTCCTCAGGAGTTTTCCTTTCCATTTCAGTTTGAAAGAGTAGTTTGAACTGGATACCACAAGCCTGAGAATCCTTGTGAACCTATGCGCCAAAGGAAACCTGGGAGGGAGCTATTCTGGGAGATTTGGCTTTGATCTGGTTGCTAGGAAAAAGCCCTGCTTTTGTCTGGAAGTACTCTGAATGGCTCCTTCAGTCAGAATGAGGCCTGCAGGTCACTGTCTGAATTAAGTGAAGAGGATTTTTTTAATGCTAAAAATGAAGTTGTCGCTGTGTGCCATAATAAAGCTGGAGAGAGCGAACCATGGTGCTGAGCAATGGCACTGGCTCTTTGCTACAGCTTAAACTCCAAGGTATACTGTGAAAATCACTGAAGCATCAAATATATGCAAATATTCCTCAGTGGCACATATGTTGCTAGAGACCTTCGCCTTCACCTTCCTTTTCAAATAAGACCTGTTTCAGATTCAAAGCCCACTTTGTTTTTATTAATATAAATGTTCACTATCAATTTTTTTATGTTATAAATAAAAAGGTCAAACATTCACACCTAACTTTTTGCAGCTAAGCCAAGTTCAGAATGGATTAAACTGCAAACTACTGATATTGATTCAAAAATTATTAGGCAATACACTTTCGGGGGGGTCCTTAAAATATTTTTTATACTTGTTGACTAATCTCCTTGTTTATAATAATGTTTATACCTTTGTATAAGGACTTTACAGCCATTATCAAATCTTCACAGATCCTGGTGAGGTAGAAAGGGAGCAAATCTTATCTCCATTCTACAGATGAGGAAACAGAGATTCAGGAAGGTTGAGTAACAAGCTCACCAGTGGCACATTTAAGTGGCACATTCTGTTCAAATGCAAAAATGACAGTAGGGCCCAGGCTTTGTTTTTCCAGGAATGGGGCTGAATTTTCATCTAGTCACTCATGTGTTCACCTATCTCCTTTAAGACCACTGTTTCTATAGTGACTGTACTCAATCTCCATACAACCTGTTGGAAAAATTGGCAGCAAACGAGCCCAAGTGAGGATCAAACCTCTGACCTTGTAACTATTGGCATCTGGTGCCAATGAACTGAGCCACAGACTGAAAACCTAAGTAGCCCAAAGCAGAACGGGACTGATCCAAAAAGTTCCATTGCTCCCCTTCTAAGTAATTCTGGAATAAGAAAGAAGGGGCTATTTTTCATGAACTTATCTAGTTCTGTTCTCTCAAGTTTGAAACATATTGTACACTCCAAGCAAGTTCTAAAATGTGAAATATAAATTAAAGAATAAGAGATAGCTAAGAGGTAAACTACATGAATGAAAATTTAAATACGGTAAGAAAAAAATGAAAAAGGGAAAAGTGTGCAGAGTCTGGGACCTTCAGGAACTCATCATCATTGTTGAGTGGTTCTTCACCTGTATTTGTATCTGTAGGTCTAGATGGTAAAGCTAAGGAAAGGTTAAAATGAAAGGGATACTTTTCAAAATAATGTTACACGTTTCTCTCTCTCTCTCTCTCTCTCTCTCTCTCTCTCTCTCTCTCTCTCTCTCCCCCCTCTATTTAGGTATAATAGATATCCTCTTTAAAAGAAAGTAAGGACCCTTATATGCAATACTACTGGAGTGTTAATGAGATAGAGCCTGTATTAACCAGGTAATGGAGGATTATCTCCAGGAAAAAAAGCTGGGAAAACACCTATTATATCAGAACACCTTCTAGAAGTTTCAGAAGCAGGAAGGCAGCCTAACCTATCTTTTAGAATGCAAATTTCCCTGCAGAACACCAGGTAAAAAAACTCAGGAAGCCTAAAGCAGAAATCCCTGCCAAAAGACAAAACAGAAGTGTTTTCAGGGCTGTTTATCCTCTCTCAGTCTACCTGTTTACTTACTCAAATCTCTTTTCAAACTGCCTATACCATTGTAGGTCTGTGAATCGTGTATCTGTGAACACTGCAAAAATGTCCTTAATCCATCTCTGAAAGCCACAAAGCTGATCTAGGTTTTAGCATCAAATTGATGGATCCTGAACTCTCTCTGTCCAGAACTACTAGTATGCTGGGCCCAGCTCTGAATGTGGAAAGGAACCAAACTGCTTTCCTGGATCCATGAAATAACAATAGGCTAGCAGTACCAATTAGCTAGACCACACAATGGTTCTTCGGGCAATGACTAAGACCTCCTACTGAGTGGGACCCAAACCCTAGGGCTTACACTACCCTTACTTATTCACCACTGCCTTGTACAAATGTTCTAGCAACCCAGGAGAACTTGGCATTAATTTCTCAGTGTGTCACCATGGCTCAAGTTAAGCAAAAGCCAAAAATGAATTAGGTAAATATAGTAAGTTCAGGCACAAATTCAACAGGTGAATTTATTTGCAAATTACTCTTTTGATCCTTCTCCTTTAAGATTCTCTTTAGAGACATAGGAGAGAACTTTATCATTCTTAAAGTAGAGAAAAGCAGTACTTGATTTCAATATTTGGTGCACAGCCAATCATATAAAAATATTAATTAAAAAATCCCTTTTTGAAGTTATTATGCATTTATTGCAAGATTATCGATTTCCACAATGAGAATTTTACTGTTAGTATTGGGTTGATGTGAGACAAATATTTTCCTGGAGATTTCTCTATCATTTAATTGAGTCACCTTATTCCTTCTGCCCCATTACACAACTGTTCCTGTTATTCTTTGAATTAATTTGTATAAAAGCCTTCTGCAAAAGCCATCTTTCTGGATCCACAACCTCCTCTCTGAGCATTTGTTAACACATTACATTACACTAAAGTGAATCCACCCACCAGAAATTAGACAATCTATCCTGTTTTTATATTTTTTGAAGGCTTACAAAGTGCTAATCATTAAAGCAGTGATTCCCAGCCCTGGTTTTGTGATAGCCTGGGGTACCTCCAATTACCTCATAGATCTTGAAAAAGCAAAATTCCAAAAATTTTTCAAAAGAAAATTAATTATTGTTTTATTTAATTTGAAATATAAATATCTGCCATTGGAGATAGAGTGTGTCACAGTGGGACTTGATAGGCTGGAACACTGTAAAAAAAAAAAAAAAAAAAAACAACAAGCAACAATAGCCCATTGAAACTCCTCAAAGCTCAAAATCATTATGCCTCCCCCCCCCCACACACACACACACAAAAAAAAGAAAGAAATGCTATTCTTACTCTTAGGAACTTGAATTCTAACACACACCTTATGAGAGGCACAGAAAGGAACTAGGACAAAACCCATTCCAGGACATTTCCTCCAAAAGAATACAAATAAGGTGTGTCAAACATTTTCTTGAATAAAATAAATACGATAATATCTAATAATACCACTGAACTATTATATGTGCCTAAATTACATTTATACTAAGAAATGAGAAAATCTCTGGAATAGGACCAGAATTGCTTTTTAATTGTCCATTAGAAAAAGCAAAGAATAAAATCGCCTGTAGTGATTTCCTTTTGAGATCATTCACCTTATTTTTAAAATACGAAAATCAAAAACATATTGAGACGCATGGTGAGGCTGAGCAATAAAACCAAAGCAAACCGTCTCCTTTCCTCAGCTCAGGCTCTACAGCAAGCAGCTACAGCAAGCCCACAGTGCCAGCTTGAGACTGGCAAGGCAACTAGCACTGCACGAAACAAAATCTGAACTCCTCAGTTCCACGATTCCACGGAGGACATCTCTCTCTCTCCTCACCTTTCTTTCTTTTCTTCTGAATGGAGGTCTTTCTATTTAGGGATGTTCTTTCATTATGTGAGATGCCTCCTAAGCCAATGAAAAACAATGACAATTTTATTTTCACATGAAGATCCCTCTCCCAGGGCCATATTCCATGAATGAATGGCTTGTAGGACAGACCACTAATAATAAACCCCACCAACTGTGCCAACACAAGTATAAGAAAAGCCCGGGGAAGCTAAGGCTGGCCAAAGGAATTCTACCATACCTGCAGCGGCTGACTCCTTCCAAGAAAGCTGTTGAGACTGCTTGCTTATTTGCCAGGAAGGTATTCCTTTTTTTAAAAGTAAAAATAAATAGCTCCTACAACCTCTTCGCTGTTTTGAAATCACTATTTCTAGTAGAAAATAAATTCGTAAACTTCATCTGTTAAGATACTGGAGAACTATACTGAACAAAACGTACCAGTATTTGTTGAAGGAGCGATCCTATACTGGGTAGGAAAGGAACTGGGAACAAGGAGGTCATTTCCCATTCAAATTTAAATGTCACCATGAAATAGTGTCAAAAAATCAGACACATCAGGAGTGATTGCACATGTCACAAACTCATCTCATCTGACCTCCCCAACACTTGTACTGTGAGTGTTACTGTCACTGAATTGTCTGGATTCCAAAGAGCGTTCTGGCTGAGCTCTCACCCACCCTATGGATTAACTAAGACCTTTTTTCTTTCCCTTTAAATCTCAAGATTGTTTTCCCCCTGCAACACAAGAGGCTTTTAGTCCACCTACCCAACATCAATAAGCTGACATGCAAAGAAGAAAACAACTTGGTTAACTGTTGAAACAGAATATACTTTTTTTAAATCCACATGATTTATTACACAATTTAATTCATTTATTGGGTAAAACATAAGCTCTACCCATTACTCAAGCCATCCTCTCTCCCACTCTTTTCATTCATTCTTCATCCATTTAACAAATATTTATTGAGCAACTACATTCAAAGCACTTTGCTGAGCACTGAGTTTGCAGCACTGGATAAGACAAAGCAAGTCCTGTCCTCTGGAGCCAAAATTCTCCTGGAGAGAGTGGCCTGCTTCCTAACAAGTGCGGGAAGAAAATAATCGTGGACATAATATTTCAGGTTGGTTGTCCCAGGAAGAGCTCTCTAAGGCTAGGATGTTTATTTGAGCTAATTTTCTGCTCGAAGAAAAAGCCAGTCAAAAAAAAAAAGTAAAAATGTCCTACAGTGAGAATGAGCTTGGTCAGTCAAGAGACAGAAAGGAGGCAGGGAGGCTGAAGCATAATGAAAAACAAAATAAGGTACGCCTGGAAATTTAAGGGACTTGGAGGCTGGAATCTGTTCTAAAGGCAAGAGGCAGCCTTTGGAGAATATTAAACAAGGAAGTGACTTGATCTGATTGAAGCTTTCCAACAGCAGAGTGTCAGCTCTCTGGGGAGTCTAATGAAGAATCAAAGCACAGAAGATTCAGGATATATTTTAGAGTCAGAGGAAGAAAAGGGATCAGAAATAACTGTCATGTTTTTACTTGAACAGCTGAGTGTATGGTAAGCCATTAACTGAGATGGAGATGATTGGGAGGAATACTTCTATTCCTTCTCTCTTAGGTGCGAGAGGTGGAAATTCACCTATTCAGCTTTGTCCAGCAGCAGTCCTTGAAAGCATGAAAAACGGACTTTTATCAGCTTTCCTCATTTTTCTTATGTTCTAGAGTTCTATTTAAATCACAATATTCTAGGTTGCTGGCATGCTTTTCTACTCCACTCCCATCAACTTCAAATCCTAGTTTAAAATCCAACTCCTCTAAGAAAACTTTGCTGATTGAAACTCTCCACATGATGATTACTCCTTATTAATATCCATTCTTTCCATTTTTATTATAAATCGGTTGCTCTATTTTTGCTGTTGGATTTAGACCAGATTCCTTGGCCTTCTTTTCTTTTTCAGCCTCTAACTGCCCCACCTCCCAACTGCATCCTTTGCGTATCCCCAGTGCCCCACCGAACTCTGTGCTACCCAAGCCTGAGCTCTGCTCCCTCCACAACTGTTCTCTAACTGGCATTCCCTCCTCATATTTCTACCTGCCTCACAATCCAGCCAATCCTTTAAGACTCAGATCAAGAGATCTCTTTTCAAAAACCATTTTTGACCCCTCCCCAGTCAGAGGTGATTCCTCTCCCCCCATCCCCTAGGAGGCAGTGGAGTATAATGGCTAACATTTCCAGCTCTGGAGTCAGGCTCTCAGCTCACAGGCCCACCTCGGCCTTGTCTTAGCTGTGTTCCTTTGGGTAATTTATTAATATGTATAGTTCTCTACTACTTCATCTGGAAAGTTATAGGGTGGGGAGGGAGGAAGTAAGAGTACCTATAACTCAGAAAATTGGCCTGAGGATTGAGATGACACACCTAAAACATATCACAAAGTCTGACACATAATAAGGACTCTTCAGTGTTAGATACTTTTGCTATTTTCATTTCAGCATTCTTCGGCTCTCCTGTAAAAATAACAATCTACTTTGTGTGTGGTTGTCTTTAACCCATCAGATTAAAAGCTCTCTGAGGATATGATGGCGCCTTTTTCATCTTTGTATTTAGAAGATATTTTATGAATATCTAGTGATAAATAAAGGCTGAACATAAAGTAAACAATTTTAAAGATTTTCATTTCTTTTGCCCAAATAGATTGATTCTTCTTAAAGTAGAAATACTATCTTTTCGCTTATTTTCAAATTGCATATTGGCCAGTATGCACATATACTGTGTGTATATATATGTATATACACACACTATATATGCTGTGTATATATATTATACAGTCTACATTTTCATTTGTTTTGAATTTTCTGAATTAAGAAACTCCAAAATAATCAATACTAGTAATGCATATATCATACTAAATCCACCAGTGATGCTGATTTTAAAAAGGAATACTATCTCTTCATTTATCCTAAACATAAGGAATTATCCCAATGGGGCATCATTCCAACTCACAAAACTCTTCAGGCTTCTGAAGACCCAGCGTTAGCAGGAGGTTCTTATTAGTGACATGTGCCTTCTCATCAACAATCAACTAATATTTATTGGACAAAGCGTGGATGCAGCATACCATGCTGTGTGCTTTGTACACATTTTCGAAATATGAACACACTATCTCTGTTCTCTTACATGTCAAGAAAGACAACACTCATGACCATAATAAATAATAAAAAACATACGTATCTCTATAGGTATCTCATCTCATAGAAGAAGGAAAACCTTCAATAAGCAGGTAGGTCTTGACAGGCTTTGAAATATGACAAGGACAGTGTCTAGTGGAGAAATAAAGGGAAAGAATGTGGATTTGAAACTCAATCAAGGGTCAGTTGTAGTTTACTTTCTTTTTAACTAAGTACGACATGCTAAAATAGGGATAAAAACTAGATTAAAAGATAAACTTGGAGTCTTTGCATCTTTCTTCACAAAGTACCACTTAAGCTAGAAAGGATTTCCCAGTTTCTAGTAAACATAATGTTATTATATTCTTTGTTCCTAGATTATCTTATATCCCAATAATTATAGATGTGAATTACCCAATCCTGCCTAAAGAATGTCATTTTTCTCCAGTGATGAGCTGGTTTCAAAACTCCAGAATAATTATGCTTTAATATAATCCATTGTAGTTTTTTCTCTGGTTCATTTGTTTTTTTCTTTCTTCACCTTTCTGTCCTTCATTTCTTCCTTCTTTTCTTTCCTTTCTTCTTTTGAGTTTTTCAGCATTTGTGAATAATCTGGTCAACCTTCCAGCTAACAGTCTGTGTCTTCAGCCACTAGTCAGCAGCTATACTCTATTCCACAGACTGAGCTATTTAACTGCACAAGTTCTTGTCTCCAATACACACTCTTCTCTTCTCGGTTGAGTTATAAAACATACTTTTTTCATCAACCTCTAAAAAAAAGTAACAAAGGCTCCATTCTTACACACAAACTCAAGCATCCAGGATGATTTCTCATGTAGCATCCATTTAAACTCTCAGTATTTCCATGTTACAATCTAACTGCCTATGGCACATCCTGAATTCTGATAGAAACTTCTCCAATTCTATCTGTAAAATTCATCTCTCTTGATGTTTGACTGACAAACTACCTAAAGTACACTCAAACTGAAACAAGTGGCTAATAAAACCACTGAGATAACCATTCTCTGCTTGGATTCTTGATTTCTACATACTTCTTTATTCGTATCTAGTAGAGCCTCCATGGATTACACATTTGAATTTAATAAAATTTTGGCCTATGTCTTTCTGCCTCCTACATTTTTTCTCTGCTCAGCTACTAATAGTTATTTTCCATTAGCATTCAAGTTAACTTAGTGGCAAAATCCATAATCTCAAATACAAAACTGTTCAGCTCTAACTGAAAGTAAAGGACATCTCCTAATTTTGTACCCCACATTTACACCTCAAAATCGTTGTAAGAAAACCACTCTTACCTTTCCTGTTTGTTTTTAATCTCCAGCCTCAACAAAACGACCTATGTTAAAATTGAGGACATTTATTTTAATTCATCGAAATTGGTCTTTGCCACTGCATTGTTTGCCTTTTTGCCACTGAAAAATGGGGACTTAGAGAGTAATGAGTGAGAGAGGGCTCTGGAAGGAAAAGACATTATTTGATATAATAACATCATAATAATAGAGCTCCTTCCCCACACGCTTCAAAACTGGCTCAGAATTTAGGAAATGGAATGCAATTACTTTTTAAGTGGGAATTTAAGTAGGAAGTTAAACAGTTTAACTACTTTATTTTTAAGTAGTAAGCTCCCACAGGGTGGATTTTGCTCTTTTTATTTACTGCTGAATCCCCATGTCTAGAACAGGTGCCTGCCACATGGTAGGGGTTAGCTCAATAGAAGTTAAATGAATGAGCTACTTTACCAAAAAAATGGTGAAACTTGTTTACTAGCTGTCAAAAGTAGGTTCCTTCATGCATAAAATAGCATCAACTGTGTAATTTGCCCCTACTTCCTCCTTTTGCAGAAAGCCAACAAAAGAACTGTAACTTTTTACCTAAGGATCAAAGGTGTCAACCTATTGGCTCATGCTCCTTTAAAGTCCTGGATAATAGTCTTTGGTTATTTTTAGATAATTTCTTTTGTTTCAGGCTTGAAAAGAAGTATTAACAAAGATCAAAAAATAAATCACTGATTCAGCGCAGGAAAATGCATATTAAGAAGTTCAAATTACAGTATGTGGAAGCTGTGAGCTAACCTTCCCAGAATACAAGTCAGATCTAGCTTTAGATACTAAAGTACTATATTGGTCTCACTTGGGACCCATCAACATAAAAGGAATGAAGAGAACTTGAAGAGTTTAAAGTCTGAAAAGGAAAGCAGAAAACAATTTAACAATTATAGAGTGACCCATACATTCTCAATACCTAAAACAATAAGCCAAGAGGTAGAAAAATACAAACTAAATTGTAATAATGGTTAACTCTAGGTTGGTGGGATTTTGAGTGAGTTTACTCTGACCCATAATTTTCCAAACATTCTACAATAAGTATGTAAGACTAGCAGAATCAGAAAGAAAATAATACACATACTTCTTAAACCAAGAAAAAAACCAAGGGTAAAATCATGTGATACATGAAGAAAAATTAAAGGATTAAGATTCCAGTTGGCCCTCCATATCCGTGGGTTCTGCATCCATGGATTAGGAGGGCCTACTCTATTCTTTGTACTGAGTGTTTCGTATAAGGAACAAGAGCATCCTTGGAGTTTTGTTTTTTGTTTTTTTTTGGGGGGGGGAGGGTGTCCTAGAACCAATCCCTTGCAGAACCCAAGGGACAACTGTATATAGCCAACTAAGAGAAAGCACATTGGTGATTTTAACAGTCTTCACTGTTTAAAGCAGCCATTAACCTAAACCTACTGCAAAGCATACAGAATGGACTTATTTCTTGTTAAATAATTATATATATATATACACACACATATGTGTATGCATAAATACACATACATACACAACATACACACACACACATACATACTGACAGGGAGTAAGGTTCTTAGAGAAAGGGCAAAGGCACATAAACTATGTGAAAAAAGAAAAAGCGTCTATATAATTAGGATATCATTTAAGGCAGCAGCTCTTATACGGTGATGAGATGTGAAGATGGAGAACATGAACAAAGGTAAAGGAGTATGCCTTCCCAAGGGGACACTGAAGAATGTCAGGAAAAGGAGACATGTTTAAAGTAAAGGTTGAAATAGAATGCCTATTGTGCTGCAATCAAGGCATACCCTTGGAAGTGTCCAATGTGTGAACACACATTCTGGAGTAGAAAAATGTTTGAGAATTCCTAACCTACCATCTGCAAGGTGAAGGATTCTGGAGAGCCCAAGACAACATGGGAACAGGCAGTTTCACTTGCAGCATCATTAGAAATGAAAGGTCTTGTCAAAAAGAAAGGACCCAAAATTAAGCTCAGTTTGTCTCACAAAGCTGACTGGAAGCTTTCCTGATATCTGTATATCTTGATCCGAAATTATCTGGTAGAATACAACCCAAAACCTAGTAACTTCCTTGACCCATTCTGTGGTCAAGGAGTTGTATTATTCTTAACAAAGCTGTCATTTTTAACCAGTTTCTTTCCAGTTGTCACAGAGATAGTAAATAAGAAATGAACAGTATTCACATAACAAAAGGTGGCCTCTCTCAAGTGTCATAACCGTACCATAAAGAGGGATATCAAGAAAATATGCTCTCACTCAAAGGAATTGCTCTACTGGCAGAAATATCAGGAATGTTATCAAATGCCATGGTTAATTGGAGAGACACTTGGAGGATACGGGGTTTTCCAGGCTCTTGAAATCACATTGTATAGGTATCTATTTCCCTTTGACCTCACAACAATGACAATCACCAGGTATATCTAGGATTAAAATGGTTTGGGTCAATTCAAACTTTCACACCGGATCTGAACAAGGCAGATAGAAAACACAATCCAACCTAACCCATCCATTCAGGATAGGAGCCCCTTCCAGGCTCTCCAATTCCTCAGGCAGTGCTACAACTGAAAACACAGTCAAAGGAAGCATTCTACAAGAAATTCAACTGGCTTCATTCTTCAAAGAGGAGTAGTGAGGATTTACCCAGCACCTACTATGTGTTGGCAACTGTACTGAACATTTTACATCCACTATTTCTTTGGGTTCCTGAGACTGTCCAGTTCTTGCTACTCTCTCTAAAGTTAAATTTGGGGAAATTCAAAGGTCCCTGGAAGGCCCCCATCAGTAGTAGCCAGAGAGGTGTTTAGAGTAAGTCCAAGACTAACCTAGTCCCAGGCACTCAAAGAAGGCTACATAGTACAACTGGATGGAGAGGAGTGGAAAATTGTTGTATTATGGAAGGCCTGACGCCACCACCTTGCATCAGAGCAAATTCTGAAGGAGTTCCAAACCTGAATTATTCTCCTTAGGGTTATTAACTCACCCTATTTGGCTCTTATATACCTCACTCACTCATTCTCTCTCTCAGTTTCTATGCCCTCATGAGACAAAAAGGGTGCACAGAGTTGGTGAGAGGTGACAAAGATCAAAGGACAGCATCACCCTGCTTGTTCCAAGGTGTTAGCCCTGGGACTCTACTGTTACTCTCACTTCCACCCACAACCCTTTTATTTTCTGATGTATATTGAACACTGACCAGAAAGCTTTCTCCATTCCCATGCCCTACTCTCTATCTCATCTCCCTTTCCACATCCTATTCCCTCTACCTACACGTACACACACACACACACACACACACACACACATTCTTACACACCTCCTTTTTGCTTTAAAGGGCTCTGAGTACTCATCAGAGAGAAAAGGAAACATTCAGACCTCACTGGCTATACACATGTACCCCAAGTCAAATTCTGACTTGGTTTGGGGGTGGTTTCAATTTATTAGTTTTATTAGTTTCACAGTCACTAGTCAATGCCATACAAGAATCAATTTCGAATACCCTTCCTTGAAACGGAGTTTTGACGGTCCTAGTTTAGGGCAGAGGCTAAAACTAGATAGCATTTTTTTACATCACTTTTGTGAATACAGCCTGTTGGCAAAAGATTATTAAATAACTCTTGTTGCCAATTTCCCTTTGTTATCCACATCTCAGAAACCTGCACAACTCAGCTGCATGTAAAACGATGCAGAAGCATTTTGGTGCCAGCAGCGATGCACCCGTCAGGCAGAGGGCCACATGGGCACTGGAGAGGCCCCTCTTTAAAAGTCAGCATTCCCTCCCAAGTGTGTCCTTCCTGTTCTCTAATGCTATTTAAAGCCACATAGGGCTCTCTTACTTCCATCTGAGTAGTAGGCTCTTCGCTCTGTTCCTCTTCTGGTCTGTACTGAAGAGATGTAAAGGGAAAAGCCTCAAAGGTGGGAAGTTATAAGTTTATGTGCAGCAACGAGGCAGCCATATCCTTCTGCTTTCCCCTGAAAATCAAGCATCACCTTATCATTTCCTCACCAAGATTAACTCCTGCTTCCTGAAGAGTATTTCTGAGGTAGAAAGCAGAGGTGGTGAAAAAAGGGGGAGCTGAAAAGTCCAATCTGTCAAGCTCCATTTTAGAAGAAAGGAAAACTGAAAAGTGAGCGTATTTAACGTGAGCCATTTCCTGCACTCAGGAGGGAAGAAAGCGCGCAGCAACTGCGTGCTGGAGGAGATCCGCACTGGTGTTATCTCTGACCTGCAGCTTAGCCCCAGTGTCTCAGCTGCCAAAAAGCTCCCATTCAACGTTGTGCTGAGTTCATCAATGCTCCACGTGTCAGGATCCTAACAGGAAAAAGCAGGACAGACAGTCTCTCCATTCAACCGCCTGGGGACCCCATGACAACTAAAATCCCCTCGCAGACCGTCCATATCAACCTTCGGCAGGTCAGAGCACACAACCCCTTCAGAACCACAGGCTCAGGCCCACACCCTTTCCCCCTGTCAACATTGTCATTTTAAACAGAACATCGAGCCTTATCACGAAACCTGAAGTAAGTATGACAATTAAGATGGATTGCAAAGCCTGCTTGTGCTTCACAATTAACAATCGCTTGGCAGCGGGTTCCACACAACTGTTGGGGGGTATGGCAAGAACTTTATCCCTGCTTAGTGCTGCATTAGCATATTTAGTAGCCTGCAAGACATAATTCCTAAGACATGAACATATTTTTGTCTTTTTAAAAAATCTGCAATTAAGCTATAATATGTAGAAACTCTGCACCCGGCAATCAACGTGCAAACACCAAGATGGAGCTGGGGGAGAGGAGGGCAAGCGAGAGAAATGTTCCCCCAGTGCTGATAACACCCTGAACCAGTAACTGCTTCCAGTGTCATGGGTTAGCTAGAAAACTGTGGCTCCTTCCTGTCTGTGACAAATTTGGGGGTGGGGGGGAGGACTGGGGCTGCCCTGCTGATGGCATCAGGTGATTGCTTTGTTAGAGCACAGCTATGTGCTTTAAACCCACAGATGAAAAAAAAAAAAAAAACAGACCCGAGCTGACCCTAGTGTTTCCTTAGCAAACTATGCTTTTTATCACAGAAAGTACTTTCTGATTCTCAATCTCTGAGTAATAAGCGATGCTGATAAAAATCACTTTTATTTGACAAGTGTGAGGGCTCTTCCTCAAGTTGTCCGTGATTTTCCCTTACTTGCTGGCCCATCTACCACACTGATGAAAAAGGATCAGGGAGTACTGTGCCAACCTTACCAAAAACACAAGCTGGGTACTGTCCTAACCTTCTCTAGTGCTTTCACTGTACACGCTTGGCCCTAGAGTCCAAGCAAGCTCCGGGTGGGGGCTGAGGAGAAAAAGAAACACAGCCAGATCTTTCGGAGACAGCAGGACTTTGTCTTTCTTGATATCTGGGTTGCAAGAAGGCAGGATATCCTGCCAAATATATTACAGCCATGAGACCCACCTTGTGACTTAAGACACTGAAGAAGCTGAGGAGCACAGAAAACACAGGTGTGTGTTTCTGGGAAAGAAACCTCACCCATTTACTCTTTTGTAAAAGACAGCATACACACACACACACACACACACACACATATACACAGGCACATGCACAGACACACGCATGCCCCCCCTTTAGGTGAGCAGCTCTCCAGTGGCATAAAAGCGAGCATATGAAAGTAACAAATGAGATTTAGCACACAAAGTCTTTCTTTACAAAACCAGAAGAGTAGCAGATTAAAGCACCTGGCAGTCTTGGCAAGCCAAAAGAAAATCTAAGCTGTGACAAAACAAAACAGGTGTACAGGTATAAAACTTTTGCTTTCCAATAATGCCCCTCTCTTCACTGGAATGCTTTGACAGGTGCAGAAGTTCAAGTTACAGTGGGGAAGTGGCAAATAAATACACAGTATTAGCATCTGACGTGCTTGCTGAGCACCGGGGATGTTAATAACTGGCAAGGTACACTAATCTCTGATTGCAACATTTGGTTTACCTTAATCTGGAGGGACAGCTGTATTAAAGAGGGAATTATACTAATCAGTTCAAGGCCCTTGCATATAAAACTTCCCATTAGGCTTAAAGTACACCAGCTTATGCTCATTCTCTAGGAGCCTTACATCTGGTTCTGAATAAGGCTGCCTCTCATTTGCAAGGTACAAACTGAAAACAAGGGGGAGGGGGGCTGACAGTTGCTGGAGGATGGGTGATAGAAGAGTAAGCTACTAATTCTTTGAAATTTTTAACAGCACAAAACTAGCTTCTAGGCATCTTAATACTAAAAGGGGGAAAAAAAGCATGTGTTATCAACCCTAGGCCATTTTTTCCTGTTACCGGAGGTGACCAACATAAAATAAAATTGATGATGTCAGTCAAAAACAGCTAAGCACAAAGCTTGGCTTTGTTATCTTAAGTCAGAAGGTATGATAGGCCATGCCATATGGCTCTAATCCGCCTCTATCTCCCATCACCTAACAGGAAACCTTCATGTAGCATGACCTTATTTGGCTGGTTCCAGGTTAGGGCTGCCCAAAGGGGATTTTTCTGTTTCTACTATATCCAAGGTTTATGTTGATTTTTTTCTGAGCCCTGCAAACTATAAATCCGACTGATTACTCTGCACTCTTTTGCTTGACTGAGCCTTTACAATCAGACATCCCCGTTAACAATAAGCTCCTAATGAATCAAACATCTATGGCATTAGTTTCACCTAGCTGCCTCTTTCCCATGCACTGTGCTGCTTTGTCAGACCTGGTTTGATGAGAAAAGCTAGTGACACTTGCTGCACCTATTGATAAACAATTCAGTAATGAGGAGCATAACAAAAATTACCTAAAACAACCTGATTAAAAATGACAGGCAAGGCTTACTCCATTGCTCTATAGCGAAGGTAACTCTGGTCCTGCACTGGGAAAATAACGAGGTAAAATAAAATTTCCTTCTTTATCAAGGAGTTCACTTCTGAATGTGTGTTTATGAAGAGATTAAATTTTTCCAGTGAAGTTTTAAATTCTTTCAGATTATGTGATTATCAATAACATTAGGGACTCATAGAATTCAGGATGCTTGTCCTTCAACTTTCTGAGATGAACTCTCTGCTTGTTCTGCTTAAAGTTTCTGAATAATCAAACTAATATTGAGATCTTCACTTACTTTCTTAAATGTGAATTTAGTCATTGAGAAACTCATTCGTGCAAGTGCTAATCATTAGGTAAGTATAGTGTGGGCACAAAAAGAGAGATTCTAAGATACAAAAAAAATTTTGGAACAAAGTTGAAAAAACCTTCATGGACAAGATTATCTTCCTAAAAGGAATAACTTAACCTTACCATGGACATTGAAGTTTCTTTCATTGGGGTCACCCAGGGGACCTTTGCAACTTCAAAACAAGCTTATACCCAGAGGAGGCCAGGCTCTCGTGAAAGCTTGATTCAAAGACAGAAACGTGTGGGTTTTGCAATTGTGTGGCAGCATGTTGGGAGGGTTTCCATCAGTGCACAGATGCACTTGAAAATCAAATATGGACATGGGGAATGTTTTTTGGAGATGGAAAATGAGTGCTGATGACATGTTTATACTTCGCAGATGGATCCAGTACAGAACCATTTTTTGTAAAGAAACAATATCCACCATTTGCTAATTTTTTTTAAACAGCTACAAAATGGTGGCACAAAAAGTGAATATTCCCATCATACATACTCCACCTGTTCATTGGTCTTACAAATGTCTTCCATCCTGACTGTAATCAATGACTGTTGTAGTCTTATTTTTTCTCAAATGTTATCCAAAAGAATATGAAAAAAGAAACACAATACACAAAGGCATTTGGAAGAGCAAAATGATTTGAAATTAATTTGCTACATATGAAAAACTTAGAAAATGACAAATGCTATTAAGTAACAAATGCCGAGTTAATCCTGAAAAAATGCATCTTCTTATTGGCATATTTTCTCCTTAAATGTGATATCAGAGCAATTTTTGAACATTTTCTACTTAGAGTCTAGAATTGTCTCCTGTATTCCTTCTTTTGGTCCCACCTTGGATCCCTTAGGTATTTGAACCTCTGGAAAACGCAAACACTTAGCATAGTATAAACACTAGTTGTTGCCTTATTACTGATACATTATAGTGATAGTTTATAGTTATAAATTATGATAACCTGGAAATGCACAATATGTATAGAATATGTATTTATAAGAAGATAATGTATTTATAAGAAGATAATCTAAAACATTTAACTACCAAAGAACATTATTAATGGCATTGTAAATCTGCTCAGTAGGAGATATCAGGATAATCAACTCAACTTATTGCCACCATCAATAATATTAACTTGCCATTTCAGGTATGAAATATTGATAAAAGTGACTCACCTCAAAGATGTAGAGACTGTAAAACAATGAAGAAGATGTGGATGTGAAATATAAAACCTAATAGTTTGATCATTTAAAATAAATTCTGAACACATTTTCAGACTTGAATGAGTATGTTTTTTTAAGTATTCCAAAAAACATATGACATACTGAAATTAATTTTTTCTTAGTTTTGGTCAGACAAATTAACTTTTCCTGATTTTTTTACCTTTCTTACCATCTATATTCAGAACCTACTGAATTCCACAGCTAACCTTTAGTCAATCATGTTTTTCTTCTAAGAATCAGTTTGAGGTTAAGAATTAGAAATGGAATATGAATCCCAGAAAACAGTCAAACAGCCTGAGACTGGATAATAAAATCTTGAGAATATATATAAATCGACATGTTCTTTCAACCCTGTTGTTTCTGGCAGTGTACCAAACATAAATCTGCAGTTCTACATTCTGTGATTCTAACACCTTGTTATCATCCTGGAACTAACAAAAGCCTGTGTACTCTTCTCTAAATAAAGCAAGTTTTCGTTTTTATTGCTGGATTTTTGACACATGTGAATAAGGACAAAACATTTTATAAATTCTTAATTATTTTTTGCCTATCCATCAAAAAAAAGTTTTAGTCAAAGGCTTAATGTATTCTTAGAGTTCCACAGAAAATTTTATTTAGTACTCTATCTAAATTAAACTCACTGAACTTTGGAACAGTCAAGAAAAATGAAAGTATATCCTCCCAATTTTAGCACTTATTACATAGTTATGTTCTAATCATCATTCAACAAATGCATAGACCATAAAGATCTATGGAAAAAATTAAAATCATTTGTTTCAATTTCTTTATTTAAAATATTAGGAAAAGGAGGTCCGAGAGGCATTATCACTATTCAAGTTCACATAACTAGAGTATTCCTGGAAATCATGTTTTCTGAGGCTTGCTTTATTCTACCAAACCATTCTGTTTGCAAATTTTGTAATATTTAATTATAGTGGACTAATTTTATGTTATTAGTCATTTATTCACTAAGTACTATATTAAGTAGCATATTATACAATAATACAGTGTTTAGAGAACATCACGCTTAGAGAATAAGTGAATAATAAAATAAAATTAATAAAACAGATTCTTCCAATGCCTAAATTGTTGCCTGCATATAAATTCAACACCTGTTTAAGATCACTAGACTATTAGTCAATAAGTTAATTATGTGATAATACAATCAGGTCCCCACTGCCAAGCAGAAGTTATGTAAGGGTGCTACTTAACCAAAGAACAGCTTAAATATAGGGACCTTGTATGTTACTCTGGTCCCTGCCTGTCTCTTTAGCAGAGAGATCCAGGGACAGAACACTCACTGTAATCCTGATCATGCCAATTAACATTCATATACGGAAGAACCAGAGAGCTTTTCTACATCAAAGTCAATATTGATACGCAAGGTAGTCCAAAGGGCAACCTTTTAAAGCTTGAAGTTTATTATCCACTATTATCTTCCGGATATGCTTCCAAATGGGGAGAACAGTGAATATTCCCAAGTTAAGTCATCCTTACTTCACAGAGCTGAAGCAGTTTTCCTGAGCCCCAGATTTAAATGTGAGAAAGCATGGCTATCTCACAAGCATGTTGGACTAATTCCCAAAGGGATCATGGGTATCTGAATAGTAGCTGGTGGGAATCCATGGCTTGTCACCTCTATCCCTAATTTCTGGCAGTAGTCACAACTCTGCCAACAATTATAGGTGATATATGTGTAAGAAGACAATATGTTTCTCTCTGCTATGAAAGGGTATGCATTCATCAGACTGTCTTTAGTACAAAGAAGGGAATTCTTCCACCGATGAAAGTTAAAAGTCACAGATGTCTGCCTAATGATGATACTGAATACTTCTTAGTTCACATGTACATCTTTACAACTTAAGATATTTATCCAACACCTCCAAGCTGGCTGAGTGTTGTTAACCAAAGAACAGCTTAAATATAGGGACACTGAGTATCAGATATGGCTTTAGGCATTTTGAAGTAAGATGCCCTGGACTTTCCTAAATTTGTTCTAAGAAATGTTCTGGATGGAGTCTGTTCCCACTGTTAGCATTAGTTATGTAAAGGTGTATGTGAGTCTAATTTTTCTAACTGGGTCAGTTGGCTAGTTTATGTTTATCCAGATATTAGCTGTAGTGATTCATATATCCTAATCCTAATTAGGATTCAGACATAGTAATTGGTATATAACTAAATATGTAATAATCATGTTCTTTTCTGTTATTTACATTATAATTATCCATTAAAATTCAGCCAATCAGAGAAATTCCCTGATGGTCCAGAGGTTAGTACTCTGCGCTTTCACTGCTGAGGGCCTGGGTTCAATCCCTAGTTGGGGAACTAGGATCCCACAAGCTGGGGGGCATGGCAAAAAACAAACAAATTCAGCCAATCAAAGTAACATAACCTGTAGGCAAGGAGAAGTTTGGTTCTCACGTAAAAAGAACTTTAAAAATATCTTTTGGGTAGAATTTTAGACATTTATACTCATGTTGAAGTTCCTTTAGTTTGTATTGAATTTGTCTTACAGTATTCCCATCCAGCATATTGAATGGCAGAATATTAGACTTCTTTTTACAGTCTTGAAATCCAATAGACAAAACTTACTTTTGCTTATTACCTAGCTCCCACTGCTGACCAAGGAAAGATCGAGTTACATCTGATGTTGTTATTTTTCATTGGTGTAGCTAATTCTGCCAGTGGTGATAACACTAGGACTGCAGTAGTTTCTACTTCCACTCTTCAGGGGCTACCAGTTTTTATAGTTACCTTAAGAAACCAACAGTAACCAGCAAAGCACAATCTCATCTTTTGCATATGCTCAGCTTTCTCATTCTATGAAACTAACAACATCATGAAGGTTTTAGAAACTGTCATATAGTTGGACCCCTAACTGCATGGAAATTGGAAAAGAATTTGGAGTTCTATCAATAAAAAGTCAGGGAAAATTTGCATGGGTAAGCTCCTACCTCCACATCAAAGGACACAACAGGATTAATATGCGGGGTTTACAGAATTGATCCCAAAATGTAGTCAGCTCCTAAGGAGTTCAAAATTCTAATATTTATAAAATACATTATTTTGTCAAATAGGTAGTCAGACACAGAAGACCTGCCATGGGTCCTCATTCCCCTCCAGCTAAGTTGTACAAAAGGGTTACTAACTCTCCCACCCTTATCCAAGTGGAGAATAGATGTTGTGTGGCTTTTCTGTGGCCTCTCCTGTCTCCACAGAAAGTCATGTTTACTACATGTGACCTTTGCACTCTAACACTCCCAGACCTCTAATTATGTGCCTATTGTAACATCAGATGGAATCTTTTCACTTCCTTTTGCCTCCAAGAGTTTTAAATTAACTGGAGTCACTATATTTCATTGAGAACCATGTTATAACATTGTTCTAAACAATTTGTCTTAAATTATATACTACTAGAATTTTACTTTTTTTCAAGTAACAAATCATCTTAAAAGATACTAAAGTCAATTGTTTAATAAAGTGGATCACTAATAATTTGAGTTCATTGAAGTCAATTTAAACTATATTCTACAATATTCCAATTAATTCATTTAATGCATATTTACCAAGTCCTAACATGTGCAAAGCACTGTAAATCAAAATAGACATAAACTTATGGAGCCTCAGGTCTCACAGTGGAACCAGTACTTCAAAATTTTTGTTCAATTATATGTTGATATATGAAGCTTTGCGGGTTTCTTTTGGCATATGAAAATTTATTACTACCATGTTTTCACCATCAAAACTTAGTCTTTCCTTTCTGCCTTCACAGAGGGCCAAAAGAGAGAAATTGGCAACTTTGACAATGCAAACTCCATGTCGCCAAGGAGAGCATGACCTTCGCAACCAAATCCAGCAACCAGAAATCACTTTCCTCAATAAAATTTAAGCAACTATCATTGGGTAAAAAGATGATTTTTTTTCTTGCTGTTCTTAATCAGCTGGACCCTGAAACACTCTCTGATGGCAGCATTTGGCTGTTTGGTTTCAACTCCTACTTTCTCCAGGACAATTTCCTTTGCATGAAAAGCACCTCTGAAAGGGTTGGCCTTCAGGGTTATGCCCAAATGGGCTTTCTTGTACTGTTTATCATGACACTTCTGATCTCATCCGTGGCCCCAGAGCTTCCTGGCAGTATAAAAACCATGACACTTGCTCATCCTGCTAGCACAAAAAGCCTGAAAAGAGCAGAAGCTTTTAAAAAGATTTTGCCTTATTTGATATAAACCAACTCTGTCATCTCTACTTCCTAACCAATTATCTCTTTAGCCACTCATATTGGTATATGATAAAGAAATTTTAACTTCTGAGAGCCTTACATGGTGAGCTCTATAATGTAATGGTTAAACTAATGGGCTTTGAAGATGGCAGCATAGGAAGATCCTGAACTCACCTCTTCCCATGGACATGACGAATCTACAATAACATATGGAAAAATACCCTCTGAAAAGACTTGAAAACTAGTTACACAGTTCCTTCACAACAAACAGTAAAAGGGCCACATGGAGATGGGTGGGAGAGGCAGAGACGGAGTCTCGCCAAAAACCCCATGCCCAGCTTGGCGACCCACAGTCAGGAGGGATCTCACAAATCTGGAGCTTCTCTCTGAGGAGCAAGGGGTTCATGCCCCACCCCAGGAACCCCAACCACTGGGATCTGCAATGGAGAGATGAGCCCCCAAAATGCCTGGATTTGAAAACCAAAGCTGTAGGAAACTGAGATATTTCTCCTAAAGGGCTTGCCCTGGGGACCAGCACAAAAGCAACAGTTTGAAAAGCGCCTAGACTATACGTGAAGGAGATTCATTTGATAATCCTAAAGTATCTTCTAGGAGAGCGGGGCCCTGTTGGGACGCTCTCTCTGGGGATGGAGGAGCTGGTAGGTACCATTTTTGTGCTCTTCCTCTACCTTGAGTAGCGCCAGCAGACACATCCTGACCCTGTGCTCTCTACCAGCCCTGCAAAAGCTAGCAGGTACGCCCTGGTCCTATGATCTCCCACTAGCTTGCTAAAGCTGGCAGGCACACACAGTTCACACACGAGATGCTCCTTGATCATCTAGCTTTGGTGGCCAGGGGGAATTGCATTCCTGGGTCCCACTGGACTCTCTGTAACAATCAGAGAAGACAATTCTTGGCAGGCGACCACCCCCAGGGCACTGCACAGACAGCAGACTGAAACACACCCCCATCCCTTCTTTGAAAAGGGCTTATTTACTTGTCCTGGAGCTTCAGCCTGAGGCGCAGGCTTCAGATTTGCCATGCATCTAGAGGCCACAGAGGTGCACTCAGGAAATGTAGGCTGGGGAACACCATCTTTGTACTTTCCCTCAGCCTCACTACAGCTTGCTGGTACCTCCCAGAAAAGAGCTTGTATGCTCATCTGAAGCCCTAATTTTTGCAAGTGTTGCCCAGGGAACACCTGATCACATGGACGAGAGGCCAGCAGGATTTACGACTGTGGTCCCACAGGAGTGCATATATTAGCATACTTTAAGTACTGCTGCCTGGCAGGCTGGCTTCCAATCAGCCTGAAACTAGGTGCTGACTGGGATTCCTCTTTTTGGAACACTGACAGGTCTTGGCACACCTTCAACAACTGGGACCTATCAAAAACAAATCAGGCTACTCAGACAATCACAAAGGTTCAAAAGACAACCAAGAGCTAGGGCAAGGTTGAAAGATAAGTTTCACCTCCACAAGGCCACTCCTTCAAGACTGGGAGAGATAGCTGTTTTAACTAATACATAGAAACAAACCAGAGTCAACCAAAATGAGGAAACAGAGGAATATTTTCCAAATGAAAGAACAAGATAAAACCTAAGGAAAAAACCTTAATGAAATGGAGATAAGTAATTTACATATTAAAGAGTATACAGTAATGGTCATAAAAAGGCTCATGAAACTTGGGAGAAGAATGGATGAACACAGTAAGAACTTCAGCAAAGATACAGAAAGTACCAAATAGAAGTCACAGAGCTGAAGAGTATAATAACTAACCTGAAAAATACACTGGAGAGGTTCAACAGCAGACTAGATGAAGCAACAGAAAGAATCAGTGACCCAGAACACAAGGCAGTGGAACTCACCCAACAGAGCAACAAAAAGAAAAAAAGAATTTTACAAAGTGAAGATATCTTAAGAGACCTATGGGACAAAATCAAGTGAAATAACATTTGTGTTATAGGAGTTCCAGAAGGAGAAGTGAGGAAAAGGGGCAGAAAACTGTGAAGAAATAATGACTGAAAACATCCCTAACCTAGGTAGGAAAACTGACATCCAGATCCAGGAATCCAAGAAAATTCTAAAAATAGATGAACCTAAAATGATCCATACCAAGACACATTACAATTAAAATGTCAGAAGTTAAATATAAGAAGAGAAACTTAAAAGCAACAAGAGAAAAAGAATGTTACATATAAGGGAATCACCATAAGACTATCACAAGATTTTTCAGTAGAAACTCTGCAGGCCAGAAGGGAGTGACATGATATATTCAAAATACTGAAAGGGAATAAACTCCAACCAGGAACACTCTACATGTCGAGGTTATAGTGCAGAATTGAAGAAGAGATAAAGAGTTTTCCAGACAAGCAAAAGCTAAAGGAGTTCATCACCACTAAACTGCCCTTATACGAAATGCTAAAGGGACTTCTTTAAGCTGAAAATAGAGGGCATTAATTATTAATAAGAAAACATATGAAAGTGTAAATCTCACTAGCAAAGGTAAACATACCATAAAGGTAGTAGATTAAGCGTTTACAAAGCTAGTATGGAGGTTAAAAACGAAAGGATTAAAAATAACTAAAATAATCAGTTAAGGGATACACAAAATAAAAAGATGTAAAATGTAACATCAAAAACATAAAACGTGGAGGGGGTTGGTAAAAGTGTAGAGTTTTAGAATTCGTTCAAACTTAAGTTGCTACCAACTTAAAAGGGACTGTTATATATATAAGCAGTTATATGTGAACCTCATCGTAACCACAAAGCAGAAAACTAAAATAGATACACAATAGATATTAAGAAAAATATCTAAGCATAACACTAAAGAAAGTCATCAAACCACAAAGGAAAATAGCAAGAGAAGAAGAAAGGAATAGAGAGGAAATACAAAACAGCCAGAACACAATTAACAAAATGGCAATAAGTACATACCTATCAATAATCACTTTAAATGCAAATGGACTAAATTCTCTATTCAAAAGACATAGAGTGGCTGAATGGATTATTTTTAAAAAGACCCATCTATATGCTGCCCACAAGAGACTCATTTCAGATATAAGAACACAGACTGAAAATGAAGAAATAGACAAAGATTTTCCATGCAAATGGAAACCAAAAGAAAGCTGCAGTAGCTATACTTAGATAAAATAGATCTTAAAACAAAGTCTGTAATAAATGACAAAGAAGGGCATTATATAATGATAAAAGGTTCAATTCAACAAGAGGATATAACAATTGTAAATATGTATTCACCCAACATAGGAGCACCTAAATATATAAAGCAAATATTAAGAGCCCTAAAGGGAGAAATTGACAGGAATACAGTAATAGCAGAGGACTTTAATATCCTACTTAAATCAATGAATTGATCATGCAAATAAAAAATCAATGAGGGGGCTTCCCTGGTGGCGCAGTGTTTAAGAGTCCGCCTGCCGATGCAGGGGACACGGGTTCGTGCCCTGGTCCGGGAAGATCCCACATGCCACAGAGCGGCTGGGTCCATGAGCCATGGACGCTGAGCCTGCGCATCCGGAGCCTGTGCTCCACAACGGGAGAGGCCACAACAGTGAGAGGCCCGTGTACCGCACAAAACAAAACAAAAAAAAATCAATAAGGAAATATCAGCCTTAAACAATACATTAGACCAGACAGGCCTGGTTATACACAGAAACAGATATATGCAGAACATTCCATCCAAAAGCAGCAGAATACAAATTCTTCTCAAATGCACATGGAACATTCTCCAGGGTAGATCATTCTCCAGGCCACAAGACAAGTCTCAATAAGTTCAAGAAGATTAAAAACACATCAAGCATCTTTTCTGAACACAATGATATAAAACTAGAAATCAATTACAAGAAGAAAACTGGAAAAAAATCACAAATATGTGGAGATTAAACAACAGGCTACCATAAAAACAATGGGTCAATGAAGAAATCGAGAATTTTTAAAAAAATACTTGAGACAAATGGAAATGCAAATACAACTTACCAAATGCTATGGGATGCAGCAAAAGCAGTTCAAAGAAGAAAGTTCATAGCAATACAGGCCTACCTCAAGAAACAAAAAAAAAAATCTCAAATAAACAATCTAATTTTCCACCTAAAGGAACTAGAAATAAAAGAATAAACAAAGCACAAATTTAGTAGAAGGAAGGAAAAACAAAGCTCAGAGCAGAAATAAATGAGATCGAGACTAAAAAGACAACAGAAATGATCTTTGAAAAGGTAAACAAAATTGGCAAAACTCTAGCTAAACTCACCAAGAAAAAAGAGAGAGGGCTCAAATAAATAAAATCAGAAAAGAAAGAGGAGAAATTACAACTGATATCACAGAAATACAAAGGGTCACAAGAGACTACTATGAACAATTATACACCAACAAACTGGACAACCTAGAAAAAAAGGAATAAATTCCTAGAATATTCCAAAACTGAATAAGGAAGAAATAGTAAATCTGAATAGACCAATTTCTAGTAAGGAGGTTGAATCAGTAATTAAAAACCTCCCAAAAAACAAAAGTCCAGGACCAGATGCCTTCACTGGTGAATTCTACCAAGCACTTAAAGATTTAATACCTATCCTTCTCAAACTCTTCCAAGAAATTGAAGAGGAGGGAACACTTCCAAACTCATTTTATGAAGCTATCATTACCCTGACATAAAAACCAGACAAAAACACCACAAAAAAAGGGGGAAAAAAAGAAAATTAAAGGCCAATATCCCTGATGAACATAGATGCAGAAATCCTCAACAAAATATTAGCAAACCAAATTCAACAATACACTAAATGGATCATACACCATGATCAAGTGGGATTTATTTCAGGATGCAAGGATGGCTCAATATTAGCAAATCAAAGTGATACACCGTATTAACAAAATGAAGGATAAAAATTATATGACCATCTCAATAGATGCAGAAAAAAGCATTCAGCAATATTCAACATCCATTTATGATAAAAACTCTCAATAAAGTAGGTATAAAGGGAATATAAATATAAAAATAGAATTATGACACAATACAACAATTCCCCTTCCGGGTATTTATCCAAAGAATACAAAAACACTAATTGGAAAAGACATAAGCACCCCTATAGTCACTGCATCATTACTTAAAGTAGAAAAGGTGTATTCACTCATTGCAGCTTTATTTACAATAGCCAAGATATGGAAACAACCTAAGAATCCTTCAAAGGATGAATGGATAAAGAAGATGTGGGCTACACACACACACACACACACACACACACACACACACACACACACACACACACACTGGAATACTACTCTGCCATAAAAAAAGAATGAAATCTTCTCATTGCAATAATGTGAATGGAACTTGAGGGCATTATACTAAGTGAAATAAGTCAAACAGAGAAAGACAAATACTGTATGATCTCACTTTTATGTGGAATATAAAATATAAAGCAAATGAACAAACAAAACAAAACAAACCCTGAAGATATGGAAAACAGTAGAGACTACCAGGTGGGAGGGTTGTTGGAGGTGGGAAAACTGGGTGAAGGAAGTTGGGAGGTACAGACTTCCAGTTGTGAAATGAATAAGTCATGGAGATGTGGCATGTACCATGGTGACTACAGTCAATGGTATTGTACTGCATATTCAAAGGTTCCTGAGAGAGTAGATCTTGAAAATTCTCATCATAAAAAAACTTTTTGTAACTTTATATGGTGACTGATAGTGACTAGATTTTTTATGGTGATCATTTCCCTGAAATGATCTAATGAAATGAAACTAATAGAATGTTGTAAGTAAATTAAACCTCAATTAAAAGAAAAAAGGGGAGTTTCCCTGGTGGCGCAGTGGTTAAGAATCCACCTGCCAATGCAGGGGACACGGGTTCGAGCCCTGGCCTGGGAAGATTCCACATGCCGCAGAGCAACTAAGCCCATGCGCCACAACTACTGAGCCTGAGCTCTAGAGCCTGCGAGCCACAACTACTGAGCCCACGTGCCACAACTACTGAAGCCTGTGCGCCTAGAGCCCGTGCTCCGCAACAAAAGAAGCCACGGCAATGAGAAGCCTGTGCACTGCAACGAAGAGTAGCCCCCACTCACCGCCAACTAGAGAAAGCCCGTGCACAGCAACGAAGACCCAACACAGCCAAAAACAAATAAATAAATAAATTTATTTTTAAAAAAAAGAAAAAAGGGGAGTTCCCTGGTGGTTCAGTGGTTAGGACTCGGTGCTTTCACTGCCGAGGGCCCGGGTTCAATCCCTGGTCAGGGAACTAAGATCCCACAAGCCGCATGGCGTGGCCAAAAAAAAAAAAAGAATGGGCCTTGGAGTCAGATAGATCAGAACACAGTGCTTATTCTACCACTTACTAGCTTCTTTGTGGTCTTGAAAGAAATCCCTTAATTTTTTTCCGTACCTCAGTTTCTTCATTTGTAAAATAGAAATACTGATTCTTTCTCAGTAACATGCTGAGGACTAAATGAAACAGTATTCAAGAATCCCTTAGCATATGCCCTCACATGTAGTGGGTGTTTGATAAAAACTGGTTTTTATTGTAAAGGAGAGTTCTGGTGAGTTAAATGTGCGTGTGTGCTTGGTAACCGATATGACAGTTTTCGAGGTAGGTACAGTGGCAGAACTCTCTTCCTCTGAAAATAAGAAAAGGAAGCCTTGATGTAACCTAAGGAAGCAAAATATCTGAACCTAGAGCAAGGAGAGAACTGGTGGCTGGGAGGAAAGGAGCATCAGAGGTGTCTTAGCTAGAGTTCTTCTGAAAGCAGACCTTGAAACAAGGACTGGATGCATATTAGTTATCCCTAGAAATGATGAGGAAATGGAGAGGATGAAGCAGGCTTGAGGGAAAAGCCAAATAATGTGCCATGAGGGAATATAAGATCCTGCTATTGAAGATGGGACCTCTGAGAAGCATGCTGAGTGCCTCTCAGAACTGCCTGTCTAAAAGACAGGAAGCTGGAACTTTTTTCCACAGACTTCTGCCTCCCATCGGCTGTGAGCTGCCCTTGAGGGTGTTAACTCCCCCACGTTTCCATGCTAAGCTTGAGGAAACATCCAGCATGCTTCTGCAGTTCTGGAGAAGGCTCTGAGGCAGAAACTGGGAAGACTCAAAAAATGTTCTGGAGGCCTGGGCTTGTGAGGAGCTGTCCACTGAAGCTATAATTGAAATTAGAAGGGGCCTTAGGAGGATAAGAAACAGGGCTCCAAACTTTTCTGCTACAAATAGTCTTTCTGACAGACCATAAAAAGCATCAAGACAGTGAGAAATTGTTATGGACTGAATGTTTGCGTCCCCCCAAAATTCGTATGTTGAAATACTAATCCCCGATGTGAGGATATTAGGAGGCAGAACTTTTGGGAGGTGATTGTATCCTGAGGGTTGCATCCTCACGAATGGGATTATTAGTACCTTTATTAGGGACTGAAGAGACCAGAATTCTCCACCTTCTAAAATGCAAAGACACAGGAAGAAGATGGCCCCTTGCCAGCCTGCAAGCGGGTTGTCACCAAAACCTGGCAATGCTGGCGCTCTGATCTCAGACCCCCAGCCTCCAGAACTGTGAGAAATAAATGTCTGTTGTTTATAAACCACACAGTCTATGGAAGTTTGTCACAGAAGCCTGAACTACGACAGAAATGATACTAGCAAAAATAAATGCTGGCCCCAAAGATAAATCAGATATCTCATTTTCTGGAAGTTTTAGCTTCGTTTTTTTAATTTATTATTAATTTTTATTGGAGTATAGTTGCTTTACAATGTTGTGTTAGTTTCTTGCTGTACAGCAAAGTGAAGCAGTTATACATATACATACATCCATGCTGTTTTAGATTTCCTTCCCATTTAGGTCACCACAGAGCACTGAGTAAAGTTCCCGCCTGGCTATTTTCATGGCAACTACGTCACGGTGAACAAAGTTAAATGAAATAAAAGTGCATTGAGGGCTTCCCTGGTGGCACAGTGGTTGAGAGTCCGCCTGCCGATGCAGGGGACACGGGTTCGTGCCCCGGTCCGGGAAGATCCCACATGCCGCGGAGCGGCTGGGCCCGTGAGCCATGGCCGCTGAGCCTGCGCGTCCGGAGCCTGTGCTCCGCAACGGGAGAGGCCACAACAGTGAGAGGCCCGCGTACCGCAAAAAAAAAAAAAGTGCATTGAATCTTTCCCTTCCCAGAAGATGCTACCAGGATCAGAATTACAAGAGTTTCAAACTTGGTCATATATACATATTTACATACATATGTGTCACCCAGAAATAAAAACAGAGGATAATAAAATAAAGCCTAACCTTTCTTTTTTTTCTTTGTCCTTGGTCGTTTCACTTGCTCACGGGCGGCTGTGTGCAGAGGCCTTGCGCCCGGCGCTTCAGACCAGAGTTCCTAGAGCAAAATGGCCGCACTGGACGCCTCAGCTCAAGATTGTGTGCAGACGCGGAGCCCAACACTCAATTCAAGATGGCGGCAGAGGGCCGTGTGAAGAGACGCTGCGCCCGGCACTGCCATCTGGAGCGTGAGCGGCACAGCTGCGCGCCCCGGGAGAACTCAACGCCCTCCCCTCCCGCGGACGAGAAGCCTGTAAAGCAGCCCCACCCACGACCTGATAGGGAAAGCCTGAGGCTCTAGAGCGGGAGCTCGCGCCTCTCCATTCTCTGATCCAAGAATAAAGCTTTCCTTTGCTTCTGAACCAAACTTAGTCTCATTCTATTGGCTTGTTTGACACCAGGCAGAAGGATCTAGATGGGCACCAACTTGGGAAGGTCAGTAACATAAGTACGTGTATATGCAGTCACAATCCTACCACAAAAGAAAAGATGTGGCTTCGCAAATATATGTCCCCACTGCATCATTCAGTTCTCTGTAGAGCTGATCACTGTAGGTAAGCCAGACGCCTCAGCCACCTTCTCTGAAGTCTCCATGGTATTAGTCAGACAGAAATGACTATATGCTCGAAATGACAAGTCACAGCTTGCCCTAGGAAAATGACAGGGAATATTAAACTCAGCATTGATGAGTTTAAAAGTCCTGTGGTTTCTATTTAAAGGGGCAAGTTTGTTGCCCTATTCTGATAGTGAAAGGTAAAATGATTTATAAATGACATTTTATATTTTATAAATAATTAAATTGTCTATTCAATGCATGGTTGCAATGTCTGTCTAATCAGAGTGCCATCTTGGGTTGCCAAATAAAATGCAGAGAGTGGTGGGACCTATTTATGCTGAAAAATGATTCACTGTTCATCAGAAATTCAAATTTAACTAGGAATTCTTTAATTTTATTTGCTAAACCTGGTAACTCTATTGCCACCTTCAAACAAGTACAAAGAAAGAGCTGCACCTTTAAACAAGACAGTAAATGTTCTGGAATGTTATGCTAAAGGTTCTAGGACTTTTCAGTGGCAGCATTTTCTTTTCCGCTTTTTTTTTTTAACATCTTTATTGGAGTATAATTGCTTTACAATGTTGTGTTAGTTTCTGCTGTATAACAAAGTGAATCAGCTATACATATACATATGTCCCCATATCTCCTCCCTTTTGCGTCTCCCTCCCACCCTCCCTATCCCACCCCTCTAGGCGGTCACAAAGTACTGAGCTGATCTCCCTGTGCTATGCGGCTGCTTCCCACTAGCTATCTATTTTACATTTGGTAGTATATATAAATCCATGACACTCTCTGGCTTCGTCCCAGTTTACCCTTCCCCCTCCCAGTGTCCTCAAGTACATTCTCTACATCAGTGGCAGCATTTTGATAAATTGACATGTGTATTAACTCAAACAATTTACATATTGTTTCCTTGGGTACATTTCCAAAAACTTTTCAAAGCATTTCAATAATTTATTTTGTCAGAACATGGCAATTTGTATATTGAAAAAAACACCATGTTGGTGTTAGGAAAACTCATTTCAAATAGTTCCAAATGAGCTCTCAAAGACTCCTATTTACTTGTTAAGAGTCAAATATGCATACTCTAAAATGTTTTCTTTGGATTCACCTAAATATTCTCTCATAAATAAAATTTAAATCAACTTGTAATTCAGCAGTTCTGCGGAATTCTTTGATGAAGAGAAACACCCAAGAACCACATGCAGAGTCACTTCATTTTAGTTGCAAGATTCTTGTTCCAGCTCACCTTCCAAAACAATTTCAGTCAAGTAGAAATGTTCTGACAATCCCCGCTTAGAATGGCAAATAATCCCTGCCTTTTCATTCATTCACTCATTACCTCTCTAAAAAGAAAATGTGCAGTTACCAGAATTTTATACAATTAGTGCTCCAAGAGTGTTTTAAATGCAAACCTATAAGAGGAAAGTTAAAAACAAATCAAAGTTAATTGTGACTGGCTGGAACAAAATACTTACATCAATATAAGGATGGCTCATCTGCTCATCATTTACCCATTACCTGGGAGATGAACACCTCCTGCTGTGCCTGATTTTTGATACAAATTTACCATTGCCTGCCTTCTCCAGACACATGCTACGGAAACCCAGCCCTTCTCTGACTCCCTCTCTCATTATCCTTTTTGTACTTAATAACCTATGCACTTATTCACTTTTTTTTTTTTTCTTGCTGTGTGTTCTTCTTTGCAAGGGGAGCCATGCACACAGGAAAACTAGAGAGTTGAAAAACTTTACAAAAAAGCTCAGGGTCTTCCTTGCAAAGCAGACAGGAGACCCCACATCTGCCTCTGAATTACTGACTTCTTTCAACCTGTCTCCACATTGACTATTGTGATTTTCATAAACTCCAAAAAGTATAATGTGACTCCTTTTGTAAGGCATCTTTTGGGGGGAAAAAAAAGTGTTGTTGTTAAGGTATTGGACTAAATGAAGAGAAATAAAGCCCTCTTATTTGAAAGTAGTGAACGTCTTTAATGGAAGGGCAGCCTTAAAACTCAACATACAGTGTCCAGAACAGCAGTTGGCTGCTGGAAACTCTGGCTTTTGAAGGACATGCACGTTCCTAGCTCTCATCAATAAAGGCTAATGTTTTAGAATAAAGACAAACTCATTCCTAACCCTCTGCTGCCTTTCTGCAAATGCCCTTCACCATAGCCGAGTATCCAAAAAATGGAATATAAAATGTATCTGCCATCGAAAGTTAATACATATCTGAATTAAATACACACACCAAATTTAAATGTCTGGATAGGATGCTTATGTTGATAGATTAACTTTTTTCTTCAGACAATTATCCAAATGAAAATCTTGCAACTATGTTATTATTTTTTATTATTAATGATTTCCAGTGGGTGAGGGGAGACAAAAATGGTTCTGAACTAATTTTTAAAATTCTATTTGACAGTTAAATGGATCAGCATATATTTACCGTCAATTATTTTTTTTTAGCTTTCTAGCTATTTTTGTTTACTTGTTTATATGGATTACCTAATAGAAAAGTATAGAAATGACCACATGTGGATAGCAAATCATGGACTGAAACTACATTATTTTTTAGCCAAATACACCCAAATAGGCTAAATATGCAAAGGTTAGAAATACAGTTCCTACTTTAAAATTGGAGTATAAATAAAAAATGGAAAAACCTAGGAGCACCCTGATACAGTAGGGGGAAAATAGCGCAAAGGATGACTAGAAAATTGTGATGGTGTACAAAAGGGAAAAGAATAAGATTCCACTGATAGCCAGCTCTAGCCTTTCAAATGACTGTTGGCGCGTGTTCCACCTACCACTTCCTCAATGCATCCTTTTATTATTTTTTTAGGAAAGAACATTCATGACCAATAACAATGTTATAATGATAGTAAGTGTAGGACTTAAGATATGTTTTTTAAAAAGCACCTTTAACCAACATTAGAAAGTCACCAAGGGGGGGGGGAGGTAGTTACCTAACTCTACGTTTTATTTAGTGACGGTTCCACTTTTTCACTCACTGCCTGCAAATCAGCATTTTTAGTGGACAAAGGGCTCAGCAGCGGCCTTATGATTGCTTCTTTTCAAATGGTAATGGCTATCCTAACTCCTCTGCCAGGTTTTTCTTACCAGAGCACAAATTGCAGTTTACAAGGCTCTGAAGGGAAAAAAATCTTAGCTGAATATCTTTTTTTTTTTATTCGACAAACTGACATGTAAATTACCCTTTAAGTGCTCCACTCTAGGGCTCTGATCATCTCCTAATTGTCACAGTCAATTGTAGCCAACAGTCTCTTCAATCCCAAGCGCTTTGACAACAAGCACAAGGATCAAAGCAGAATCAGCTCCCTTCAATATCCTTCTGTTTAGGATGCTACAAAATGCCTGAAAAAGAAAGGTGTAAGGGCATTGCTGTAGAGGAAACTGAGAGTAGCAAGTATTAACAATAGTCATTTTCTCCATCTCTAAAATTATGCTGTAAAAGATGCCGTGATCCTTAATCACGTGTGTAGAACAAATATGTAAACCTCCCGGGCAATTAATATGCTGCTCTTAAGATTATACTAATATTCGAGCTTTACAAACAACACCGTCTCTGTGGCTTAGAAAAGCTATGACACAGATATGGGAGAGCAATCATTTCACAGCAGCTGCAGCACAAACTATTATCAAACATATTCTATATTTGAGCATAAATTCCAAAGCATAGTTCTTATTACTCCGTTTGGTGTCAGGATTCACAGCTCCCCCAAACTAAATAAATAGCCCATTGAAAATTCTAGAGTTTCTTTTACTTAACCTAGAAATATCCAATTGAAAATGTGCCCCCAAATAAATAAAAAATGTGACATAAAAACTAATTTCAGAAGAATACTGTTTCCCTTAGTAGGGGTAAATCTGTCTTATTGCTTTACTGGGAACAAACTAATTAAAAGTCATTACATGATCTACAAACATGAGTTCTAAATAAGATGTACTTACCAGGATCATCACTTAACAAAATACAATTCTTTCTAACTAGTTATCACACATCACTAACTTTCTTAAAAGATTATTAATGCTTTTCTCAAAAGATAAAAAAAATTCATCCTATCAACTATAACAATATAAATAATTTCATGGAAAGAGAAACTCTAATAATAAAATAATAAATCTGTATAAAATAACCACTTTAAAAATAACCTGAAGGTTGTCAGGAAAAAACGACAAATGGAAAGAAATCAAAGGTGCATGTGTAGAGGGAGTCCTCTACAGCTTGTCTCGTTGTACCCAGGCATTACACACATACAGCATGTAAGGTCACACAGTGATTGACAGTCTTCCTATGCTCAAGAAAAGAAATGAAGAAAAGACTCAGCAAGTACCCCAGGTTTTCGCTCAGCCGCTTTACTCAAATCCCCCTGTAGGGGTTTCCCATCCTCCCCTCAATTTCACCTTGAATTCTCAGGTTTGATTGAAGAGCTTCACAGAAGGGTCTATTACAGATTGAGGAATGATCCATTTCACATCTGAAGCTCCAAAGAGCTACTTGTGAGGAGTCTTTGAGTGCATTTATCTCACATGTGAAGCTTTCTGCAAAATCAATATGGGTATTTTTCAGTTTGACAAGTCAACATGAAATATCACATAATAATAGAAAAACAGAGTTGTACATTTAAACACACCCAATACAGTTATCTATGAGAAAGCTTATAGTTATTACTCATGTATATCCTTGAGTATGCCTAATCTAAATTCATCCTGATAGCTGGGCTAAAGTGCACAGGAAGAGAAACTGGTCACCATATTTCTGGCTCCTCTGTCTTAATTAATCCAGGTTTTGCAGTGAGGGAAAAGAATGAGCAGGAATCATGACCTTTGTGTCCAATCTGAGAGTGATATGAGAAGAGCAAAGAAAATAACCAGACGTAAAAAAGAGGAAGGAAGCAGAACAAAGGAGAACTTTGTAAAGGACTTCAAACTTAACTAATTGGCAATAACTAGGCAAAATGGTCACCCAAAGTACAGCAACCAAGTTTCAAATCCCCACCACCACTGTAGCAACACTAGCAGGATAACTGACATATTTGTGTTTGGGTCTGGCAATCTTTGGGTGAATCCAAGATCTTTTACCACCTGCATAAGCTTGAGGAACATGATTTAACTTCTCTAAATCTCTGGGGTTTTTTTAATCTCAGAATGGGATTAGTCAGAAGATTTACCTTATAAGGTTTTGTAAAGGTTAAACAAGATGATACATACAGCAACCTGGCACATGGAAAACATTCAACTGTTGGTAAATACTGATGAAATTATTATTGTTTCCTTAAACCTATCCACAAGGCCCCTAGGGTTCTAATCTGGTGTCATTTCTACATATCCCTGGACACTTTCCATATTGGTTAATGTCCCCAAGTTGTAGATGACAGTCTGGTCAGAGTGCACTCACCATATTAACTCTGGTGTAGGTCCTAGCAGAGGAGTGCAGCCACCCATATTCCTTTGTCTTAAAAATGGTCTTCCTCCAACCAGAAAGGGTGTCCCTATCAACGAAGAGAGAGGGAATCAGATGGGGCTTCAAGAAAGGAAAAGAACCCAGGATTAGAGACCAAATCAGCTCATCAGTACAAGCAATGAATGAGGTAAGAGATGTAGCATATGGGTTTTTTTCGTATGCCAACGTTATAATTAATACTGGAGTTATCTCTATATACTCCACCACTGGAAAGATCTTAAAAAACTCTCAGAAGCATATTGCCACCCAGATTCAGTTAAATAGCTCACCCAAACTGCATATTCCTCTCATTCTATTTTCCTGTAGCCCATCACTACCTAAGTAGTACTAACACCATCTGTACTTGATTATCTGTGCTTGGATCAACTAATTTGTAGATTGTTTGAAACCCACTTTTAATTTTAGGTTAGCTCTCCCTACCACTCAGGATTAGCCAAGAGTAGCCAAAATATGTGAGTTGAGAGATGTAAAAATTCACGTTAACATCAAAATAAGAAAAACATCATTAAAACATTCAAAGTTTAAAAACTTACCCTATATTTCAAAGTCAAATAACTAAATATAAATGACTTTGTATTTAATTAATTCAAAGAACTTATATGCAATACTGTTCATTTTTTAGGTATCCTACTGTTCTCCATTATTAAAATTAAGCTATCGCTTTTATTCCAAAACCAAATTAAAATATTTTATTAAATGCTGATATAGAATTACAAGAACAAGTTGAGATAATTTCCTACTTTAAAGGATCATTTCCTTAAAATTTTTAATTTATTTGTTTTGGACTCAAAATACATTTTTAGCAAGGGAACAAGTTTATAAATGATAATTAAATTCCCAGATTGACTCATAAAGACTTGTTTAATGTAAAACGTACCTGAAACACTCTAGAACCAAGTCTTAAGTGACTCTAGGTCATGAGGTCTATGAATTTAACCTTGTGGAGGCTAAAGGAGTATCATCAAACACAGTTTCCAAACTTTGGAACATTATCAGGCAAGAGACCTGATAGAAGATGGAACATCCATGAATCTAAGTGATCACTATTCTCATGATCACCGTCACATCAACACCATCATCATCATTATTATCTTGCCATATTTCACCCATCATGTTAGTACATGGTAGCTATGAAGGTAGTGATGGTAGATAGCCAATGAGATGACTTGATCTCATCAGCTTGACTTTTTAAGTAAGTGGAGGAGATCTGTACCAGGGTGTCAGAACCTCACTCGTTCTTTCTTTCACTTAAACCTCTTCCATGATGTTCATTTCCCAGCCAGGACCCTGAGCATTATTTAAACACTTTCAATTAAGTAAATGAAGGCTCTGAGATAGCAGTACCCACTAAGAACACTCATGCTTGCCTCTTGTCCATACTTTCAAGTAAGCACACAGTACCCTACAGTTTGCAATTCACCTAAATGACCTAATCACAAAACATATACATACCCCACTTCAAAACTGAACTGATCGGGGTTGGGGAGGAGGAGATGGGGAGTAATTATTTAACGGGTCTAGAGTTTTGGTTTTGCAAGATGAAAAAGTTCTGGAACTCTGTTGCACAACAGTGTGAATGTGCTTAACACTACAGAACTGTACACTCAAAATGGTTAAAATGGCAAATTTTACCTTCTGTTTTGTAACCACAACTCAAAAGTTTTTAAATAAAAAAATAATGCAGAGAAATTACTTATAAAAACTAGTGCATTAATTCAATAATCAATAAATAAATATGGAACATCTTTTACAAACTGAATTAAGGGTATCATGATTTTTAAGTGCCAGGCAGCCAGAATCCTAGTTTTCAGTTCTAATTTCTTTTCTATGAAAACACTGCCTGCAAAATTATCTATAAACTTTGAAATCCAAATGGACCAGCATGTGACTTGACATAGGAGAGATTGCACATAAAAATGAAGGTCAAAATTAAATAAGTCAATGAAACTTGGATTATAGAATTTCACTTCTCTTCTGAAAGATTCAAACAGTGATACACATGAAAACCACCACTCCCAGGTGCTCTGTTCTGAGGCTGTAACTACCACACATTGTTACCACTTAGAATCTCAAAATTTCTCTGAATTTTCAGTGGACCAAGCAAAAGTTAAAGCTCGTGGAAACAAAAATACTTGAACCCAAACCAGACTAGTTTTCAGTGGTTTCTCTGTTTTTGTAACAGTAGTACCACAGTCTCTTACCACTCACTTTCTTCTGGGTTAGTTTTTTTACCATTTTAAAAGTTATGTTACAAAACAAAGAGTTTTCAGGATTCAGGGTCATAATGCTTCCTTAAAACAAGCTGAGCTAATTTACATTTACCCCACACAAAGGCAGGAGATGAAAGCTTCAAAAGAAGTAGAAAAAACGGGATTATAGAGTAGTGGGGGAAGTTCATGGAAACTAGTGTCTTTACTTTATAATCCCAACTTATACACACAGAATGAAATCAACCAAAAGCAAAAGTAGATGGCGACCTTTTTAAAGTGAGATCCCAGAGACAAAAACTAATGGACATGGTACACTGATTCAAACATTTATTAGAATTTTTTTCTCTGCATATGCACTCTACTCCAACAAACCACTGGATCACCTAATGGTTTGTTTTTAACATTTATTCTTGTAGTGTGTATAGTTTATTAGATTAGGGGTAGCAAAACCTTGAAGTCCAGTGTGAATTTGAGGTTTGTAATAGTACTTATAGTTTTAATAATAATAGTTACCCATGAGTAACATATCTTGGCACTTATATTATCTCTTTAGAACAACCATATGAGGTATCAATATTCTTCTGAGATATGAGGAAACTGAGGCTTTGAGAGATTAAGTAACTTGGTCAAAACCACACACTAAAGAATTCTGTGCTCTTAACCACAAAGCTCCCCTGCACCTTGAATTGTTAAGAGTGTAGCTTCATTTCAGTGTAGATGATTCTTCTACATTATCTATTACAAACTCTTATTTCTCTTCTTGATAAATGAGTTCCCTCTTGCTTTGGAGATCTCCTATTGCCCATTAGTTCCTGAATAGAAACCATATCTTGGACACAGACACTTGTTTTGATTGCCTCCATGACTGAACCAAATGTGGTCATTGGCCAACAGGGTCATTGACCAGCAATAGTAGCTCCCTTTGTTCCACTGCTACCTCTCCGTGTATTCACCAAACGACTGGGTTACACACCATTTCACTACAGAGAGCAGCAACCATAATGGCATGTATTTTGAAATCCACTTGAACTCAGGACTATAATCACTAGCAATTCATGGTATACCAGAAGACCCTACTACACTTGCAAATATCATAATCAGCACCAGTGAAGAATATAAAGACCAGCACGATGGACCGTTTGGTTTCCCTGCTTCAGATCTGGATCCCTTTTCCCCAGAGGTTTCTTTGCCCAGGTGAATATATCCATGCCATTTCTAGGGAGGACAGAATGGGGGCACACTCTCACAGGTTACTTAGGGCCAGCCTTAGATTCCAAGAATAATAGTAAAGCCAGAACCGTAAGGATTCTCTAAGCCATGCTATAAAATTACATATGATTAAAATGTGGTTCAAAGTAAAATTTATTTGCCCAAAGTCATAAGCTAATGAGTGAAAAAGCAGAGACGTTATATTCCGAGTCCAGTGCACTTTCCACTTATGAGATTGTTTTAAACAAAAGGCTTACCATGTGTCAAATAAGGTACTAGATACTTTACAAACAGTATTTCACATAATCTTCACAACCTTCCGACAAAATAAATATTATGACTCTTCTTACAAATGAAAAAGATTAAATAATTTAGCTAAATTCACATTTCTAGGAAGTAGCAGCTGTAGGGATCAGCTATTAACACCTTACTTTTAATATAATGGTCAAATTCCTTAAAAAAAAAATTCCAGAAGGGATTATGACACTAGACAGTGATGGACTGATGTTGAGATCAGAGGAGGAAAAGGTATGAAATTAAGGCCTGGGGAATTTTTTAAAAAACTGAAAGGTGTTACATGAACTCACTGGTCTTTATTTTTATTTCTTTATACCCTGTTGTTTTTTTTTTCTTAAAAGAATTTAAGTTGGTTTATTAAAAAAGCAAACAAACAAAATACAAAGAGACAAAAATGCATTCAATACAATAAGATAAACTAAATTTAAAATAGGTGAATAAAATGAGTTTAAGGAAAAACACAGTGAAAATAAGAGAGACAAAATTCTTGCAAGGAAGTCTTACATACTTGCCGGGGGTAGGCTGTAAATTTGAACCTGAGCCTTCAGGCAGGCTACATAAAGAGGGAAACACGACCCATTACATGAATTGCAGTCTCCCTAAAACAAAGAAGAAGCCATTTGCTCAGGAGAGACGCAATTATTCCTGGTTATGAGACCATGGAGAAATTTGTCCCTGTGCCCCTCCTCGAGAAGGCTCGGTAGAGACCAAGGAACAGTAACCTCAGCAATGTGCTCCCAGCACGCAGTGCGAGGCACCACATAGGGCTGTTTATTGCACCTTCCTTAGGGCAGCAGCATTGCACCCAGCAGAATTCAGCCAAGGCCGTTTTGCGGGGACAGCATGCTAGCTGTCTCCGGGAAAGGTCAGAAGGAAGGAGAGGTTGGTGCCGGAGCAGAGGCACGCTGAACCACGCAGATGCGGGTCAGAAGTGCCGCACAGACACAGTTCTAGGGTTAACGCCCTCTATGCCTTTGTTGTAAGGCCCAGCCCATCGCCACCTGGGAGGCATTTAGCCCCCTTCCACTTACCTCATCCAATCTGAATAGGATTCACGCTTCCTAACCTCTTCTGATGCAGAGGAACAGATCAAAACTTGGTGGCCTCTGCACCAGACCCAGGTCTCAAGATGCCCCGAGGGGAACGAGTGAAGTGGGCAGAGAGGACAAAGCCAGGCCAAGAGAGCCATTTTGATGGTGGTGTCCTCACAGGTTGTGCCATGTCATTGGTCAGATAGAGGCCCACTGTTCCTGAGCTTTGCAGAGGGCGTCAGGTGCCATTGGCAAACCTCTGTTAGGAGCCTTACTCCCATTCATTTATTCACTCATTCACTGAGTCAACAAATGCTTATTAGTCATTATTATGATCTTGTGCCCAGGAAACACAGGTGGACAAGTATTCGGGGCCCCTTCCTAATGGGGCTTGTGGGTCAGCTTCTACCTAAAGACGCTTTGAATTGGGCTAACCCAGGGAAGAGCATGGAGCTGGAGAATTAATCACTAAAACTCTACATCCTGCCTTTTTTCATCAAAGGCTGTGGGAGAATTCCTTTGGAAATCTGGAGAGAGCCCCTCCCTGGGGATTAACTAAAGACTGTGGCTTTGCAACTAGTTTCAACAGTCCATGCCTTCAGTTGCCTCATCTATCAAGAATGAAACTAATACTTGCAACAAATACTTCATAGCGTTCTGTGAAAGGAAAAAAGAGTAAGGTGCGAAAGCTGAAAGCACTGTAGAAATATGACATCCAAAACGTGTGCACATTGATAAAATGAAACTTAAAGCTGTTATTACATAAGTACACCTGAGTGTCTGTCACAGCTAGAAGCATGTGTTAAGAATACAAGATACTGAAATAAAAAATGAGTAATTTATTCTATCTAAATACTAGACAACTATATTAATTAACAAAATTTAATGGCCTGCACTGAAGGACTCACTGAATTACAAATATAGCCCTTCTAGGATGTTAAAAACATAATTAAGAGCAGTCTGGAATGGAAGCACCCGGGCACTCTTATCTGTTGATGTGCAAACAGTGTGGTTATGTAAGGAATAAAACATACTTTAAAATAGTCATTTCACATTATCAGGCAAAGCTCAGAGCATGCTAAGAAATAACTCTACTTCAGAGAGAGCTGTACATCCACTGACAACTCCTCTAACTGAAACTGCAGTTGTCATCTCCCTTCCCCAACACACAAGCTATGCCAAACGAGTACGGTCAACTAGCAAACGATGAGCCTTTGTCCTGGCTGTACAGATTAAACCAATTTTAAGCATTTTAACATAAAAGCACACATCACAAGATGCACTGCACAGCATTATTTACACGAGGTCAAATTCTCACCTTCTCCTCATCCAGGTTGGCTATCAAGTAGAATATACTTAAGGATTAGATCCATCGCATCTGTCTGCATGCCATAAAATATTGCATTGAAAGCAAGGGGCTCATTGGATACTTTACTTTATAAGGAAATATTGCTAGGCATCTATGTAATGTTCTCTTAGCACCCTTTAAAATATACCTAACCTCATACTTTTTCCCATTCAGTCTCCCAGATTTGAGGCTGCTTAAATGATCTGCAGACCCCACGTACCATTACTTCTAGAGAGCAATTATATCAAACGGATTAAAATATACTCACGTTCCACATTAAGTAAAATCATTTTGTTGTAAAAATTTTGAAGCAATGTTTATCATTTTATTTCAAGGAATCTTTATAATTTTGTTTCTCAAGTGATACGCCAAATTTATAATCAACTATTTTCAACCCATCATCAAGCACATAGAAGAAGGCTTGCAGAGTGGAAATGTTTAACCTAAAAACTGTTTTCAAATGTAATGATATTTTGACGATACTCTTTTCGAAGCTGACATAACGCTGCATTTTGCTTGTATTTATTAGTCTGGATTTTGTATTTCTTATAATTTGCAACCAATATAATTGTGATCAAGCCTTAAATATTTTCCTAGGCCCATGAAACTTGTAAGCTCTGGAGTGCCTTCAGTTCCTAATGAATGAGATGGCCCCACCCGTATCAGCCCCAGATACCATCTGCACCAGAAACCTAGCACAGAAGTCCCTGGAGCCTGAGCCACCAAACCCCAACCCAAGGGTTGGGCACTGTGCAATGCTGACTGGCCTTCTCTGGTTGGAATCTGGCACTGGCCGGTCCTCTGACAAGCAGTCCACATGTGGTGGAAGGGGTACCTTCTCTGAGCACTCAGAACTCCTCAGTGTCTGGTGGCTACACTTGGCTCCTTGCTTGAAGCTTTTTTTTTACATCTTTCAAATAAAATCCTCTCTTGAGGTTCAGCTGAACGTTAGAAAGAATAATATATAACTGACCACATTCCCTCTCACCCACAAAAAAAATAAAAACACTCAGTGGAAAAACCCTTCAGAAATAGCAAAATGCGTACCTCTTAACGTCTCCAGAATATTCCATCTTCAGAGGCTTCTTGAAGGCAACCACTGCAGCTAATAGCCCTGGCTCTCCACAAGTAGTGAATCGTGCTGGAGCCAGAAGTCTCCCAGCCCACCACTGCCAATATGACAGCTCCATATCCTTTATACTGTACTGCTTTAAAGGAAAAATGTCTGAGGAAAAAATGGAAACTGTGTAGGTAAATATGGCATATTGTTATCATTTTAAAATTCCAGGGAGATTCTTCAATATTTACAATTTTGATTTCCTTGCAGATGTTCTAAAACAATGGCACTGTTAAACCTTAAAATTAATACCTTATTATGTTTTTTATAAGCATCTCCCTAATTCCTTCTTTCTCTTTATTCATTTGATATTAGTTGAGCACCTTCTCTGTGCCAGGCACCGTGCTGAGCCCTGGTGAATACAGCAGAAGGAGTCCCTGGGAATAAAGAAGGTAGCCATTGCAACCCATTGTGGTGTGTTATGTAAGTGCTTCTGCATGGCTAATTGAAACCTGTCTTACTAAAATTCGATCCCATTTCTCCTTGTTCTGCCCACGGAGTAGGTAAACAACAGCCAACAACAGCCAACATCCTCTCTAACGTCGCCTTCCTGATACTTAAAACGCTCAAGTTTCTTTTTTCCTGTTCAAAATAAACATATTTTTTCCACAAAGAAAAGAAGACTACAGTTGATGTGTGCAGCAAGCCAATATAGCTCCTTTGCTGTGTCATCACATTGTCATTGATATGAAAATATAGAATATGGGTTTTCAGTCACATTGACGGGATAAAGGAAAATAAAGTCCCATGTGATCAACCAGTTTCTAAGGCATTAATCTATACACTATTCCTGATAATGCCATTCTAAGAAAATGCATTATAGTGGAACAAAAATTTTGCATCATTGCACTAGCTGAGAAAAAAATAACTAATAGGTCTCTATCCCTTATGACTCATATCAGAGAACCCTGCCCCCAAAGAAATAAAGACACATTGTCACTGAACCACATTATTGTCCCTTAAGAAGACTATAAAATGAGTACCTCGTTCATTCGTTGACATTGAACTTGTGCCAAAACTATTAAGAGCATGTATTAATAGATATCCCTAACGTGTAGGAAAGAATACAGAATAAAACACAAAATGAAATTAGTATTCACTTTTAATTTGTCTTTTATAAATGATTAAGTAAAGCATATGAAGGAAATAAAAGGGCAATAAATAGCCTTTTATCACAAACTAGGGGATTTCTCTTACTCCGGGCTTGATCACAACCAGTTTAGAAATACGCATAATCGCCTATGGTCAATATCATATCACTGCCAGATCACACATTCAACAGATAACCACTATTATTATACAAGCGACTTCCTTGACCTCCTATTTTGGTCTGGCTAGGAATTCCTGTACTTTCCCAGATCAGTTGTCACACAGTACAAATCTTGTGCTGTGCATGTCAATTTGTACCAGTACAAGTGACCGGTGCCTTACAGAGCTTACGCTAAAACACACTTCTATGCATATGCATAGCACGAGTTCAAGAAATATGATCATACTTGTTCTTGCAGTGCTTCTTCAAATCTGAAGTCTATGTGTGTTTTGCTATTATAGCTAAGGTACAGTGTGTGTTATTTGGCAGCTGAATTTGACATGAAAATATAAAAGGTTTGGGCAACCACATATTTGGAAATAGAAATCTTTCCTGAAAACATGGCTTTGGTTTTTAAACACAGCTAAATTTCTGGAAACTTCAATTTGTTAAAGACAGCCAAGACTTCAATCATATTTAACATATTCCTGGGGTTTACATATAGTGTTTCAAAGTAATAAACAACATCTTGTTTGGAGTAGCACGAAGAAAATGAGGCAAGCACTTCTTTAGAGTAAAAGCTCTACTTTTAAAAATAGTTTGGAGACTCATTCTTATGTTGGTGAAATCACAAAACACTATTCAGCAAACAAAACATGATGAGCTCAATTCAAGTTGGTAAACATTTTTAGCTGGCTTCATTTGTAGTAAGAATTTTAATGTAACGATAACTTCAAGAATGCATCCCTTATAATGGAAACTTGAGGGCCAAAACTTTTTTTTTAACTGTTAATAAGAACAATGGTGTCAACTTTGCACTGGAAAATCTGAAGAGATGTGATGACAACAGTAAATTGATTGTTTGAACAATTTTAAAAATCACATTACCATGCACTAAAATGCATCTGCATTTACTCATGAGCACTCTCACTGCAGTGACCAAAAAGCCCCCAGGCCTGATTCAGTAGCAGAAAATAGACTCCTTCCATAAGGTAGGATATATATACCTTACTTCCAGCACATAAAACTTGCAATAAAGCTGTACATACTTCACATGCTTTTTCCTCATTGGTCCTAGGATAATAGTGATGTCTAAAAACCCTTAAGTCACTTAGTAAGAATAACAAGCACTTTTCAACAAGCAAGACATGACGAGCCAAAATAATACCATCCAAAGAAAGGAAGGCATAAGGAGCTTTCTCTATACTCTTTATAAGTCAGATCAAATTTCACTTAACCATGCTTTTTCCCTACACAGTGAACGGAACATTTGTTATAAGGATAACTACAGATTCACATCCAGATAATCTATGGCAAACCAACTGATAAACATACAAACATCTTGCCCTGTGGCCAATAGTCCTTTATTTTGCCTGCATGTTATTCCTAATTTTTTAGATAATAAATATTTTATTTCTTGTGCTTGATAGGTAAACCATGGGAATTCATTTAAAAGTTTACAAGTCGGTGACATGTTATGCCCCTTTCTCACCACCCGTACTCAAGACCACTATTGGAGTGGACCTCAAGAGTACAAAGACCTTAGATCTGAGTTCGCCTGGGGCAGTGCTGATTTGCAGCTCTTTACCTGGAGTAATTATTAGTAACACAACCTTTCAGTCTCAGAAGTATCCCAGTTTGGATGATAAACTATATGGCCACCCTTCTTATAAGATAATGGATGCCATCTACTTGATAGGACTTCTGGGTACCAAGCATGTTTGCCTCGAGTATTTCCCCTAAACCAGACAGCACATAGTCGGAATTCTGCCAGCTACACTACAAATTCCTTGAGTCCTGAGATTGGGTTTTTATTTAACTGTGTGCAGCTAGGATGGTGTCAGTGCTAGTACAGTACAAATGCTAAATAAATGTTTTTTTGGATGAATGAAGAGTCATTCCTTTAGACAAAACATTGCCTGCTTTGGATATTCTCTTTTAAAATTCCTAGAAGGAGAAGCACATGTATAAAATTGATAATGACCTTCAAAATCTGACCCCTTATCACCACCTCTACTGCTACTACTCTGGTCCAAGCTACTATCATCTCTTGTGTAGATTAATGCAACATCCTCCTCTCTGGTCTCTCTGTTTCTATTATTGCTTCCCTGGGGTATATTCTCAACACAGCAGCAAGTGACCTTGTTAAAGCTAAATCAGATGGTGTTACTCCCCATCTGACCCTGAGTAAAAGCTAGTCATTACAATAGCCTACGAGGAGCATTGTCAGATCTAGCAAATAAAAATATAAGGGCCCAGTTAAATGAATAATGTTTAGTACAAGCATGTTTCATACAATATTTGGGACATACTTGTACTTTTAAAAAGTATGTGTTGTTTAACTGAAATTAAATTAAATTAAAATTTAATGGAGCATCTATATTTTATCTGGCAAATCTTCCAAGGATTTACCTGACTGGGCAAATGTGTGCACCTGCACACACACACACACCCCCCTACCTCAGCCCTCCTCTCCTGTTATCCTTCCTGTCCCTGGACGCCAGCCCAATGGCACTGACACTGACGCCAGGCATACTTCTGCCTTGGGGCTTTGTGCTGGTTGTTTCCTGTCTAGAAATTTCTTTCCTTGGATACTGCTACCACTCACTACCTCACTTTCTTCAAAACTGTCTGCACCTTCTTAGGGAAGCTTTTCCTAGCCACCCTATCTAAAACCCAATCCCTTCCCAATTCCTATCTTCCTTCTGCACTTTGGTTTTTCCATTACTCTTATCATTTCCTAACATATTCTATATTTTACTCATTTAGTTTGTACGTAAGCTCCTTGAGAGGAGGAATTTTTGTCTATTGTTCCCTCTGTTGTATCTCTAATTCCTAGAGTGGGCTCTGGCACAGATGAGGCCACATAAAAATTATCAGATTAATGAATGGTCATCCATAGCAGTAGTAGTCATATTATTATTGCTATCAATTTAAATTCTATATTGTCTGCAAAAGATTTGAATAGACATTTCGCCACAGGAGAAATACAAATGGCCAAAAAGCACGTAAAAACATACTCAACGTAACTAAATATTAGGAGAATACAAAGTGAAACCACAATGAGATTCCACTTCAACCCCTTTAGGCTAGATACTGTCAAAAAAAGAGAAAATAACAAGCGTTGAAGAGGTTGTGGAGAGATTGGAACACTTGTGCACCACTAGCGGGAATGTAAAATGGTGCAGTCACTATGGAAAACAGCATGTCAGTTCCTCAAAACATTAAAAATAGAATTTCCATGTGATCCAGCAATTTCACTTCTGAGTGTGTATGCCCAAAAGAATTGAAAGCAGGGTCTTGAAGAGATATTTATACACCCAAGTTCATAGCAGCATTAGTCATAATAGCCAAATGGTGAAGGCAACCCAAGTGTTCAGGGATGAATGAATGATGAACAAAATGTGGTCTATATGTACTTACAATGGAATATTAGTCAGCCTTAAAAACGAAGGAGATTCTGACACATACTATGACATGGATGAACCTTGAAGACATTATTCCAAGTGCAGTAGGCCAGTCACAAAAAGACAAACACTGTAAGATCCCACTTATATGAGGTGCCTTGACTAGTCAAATTCACAAAGACAGAAAGTAGAATGGTAGTTCCCAGGGCCAGGGGTAGGGGAGAATGGGAAGTTGTAGTTTAATGGGTATCTAGTTTCAGTTTTGCAAGAAGAAAAGAGTTCAGTAGATTGGTTGCACAACAATGTGAATGTATTTAACACTCCTGAACTGTGTACTTAAAAACGGTTAAGGGCTTCCCTTCTCAACCCAGGGGTTGAGAGTCCACCTGCCGATGCAGGGGACACGGGTTCGTGCCCCGGTCCGGGAGGATCCCACATGCTGCGGAGCGGCTGGGCCCGTGAGCCATGGCCGCTGAGCCTGCGCGTCCGGAGCCTGTGCTCCGCAACGGGAGAGGCCACAACAGTGAGAGGCCCGCGTACCGCAAAAAAAAACAAAAAACTGTTAAGATAGTTGATTTTATGTTATGGGTACTTTACCATCAGTACGTATTTTTAAAAATTGAAATAAATAAATAAATAAGTCAATGTAGTCTGAATCAGGACCAGGCAGGTTGTATCATTTTATCGTTGAATCTTGACAGCAACACAGGCCATGAGTGATGTTATGCCCATGTCACAGACAGAGCAGCTAAAACCAAAAACCTCAGAATTCAGCAAAGATCATACTCCTGGTAAGTGGAGGGCTTGGGAGAGTGATGACTTCAAACCTGTGCTCTGTCCAGGAGCACACTCTGCTTCTCAGGCTAATGTTAATACCCCACTGAAAATCCCTGTGGTTTATTCTAGGGAGTCCAAACAGCATTCGTCATCATCCAATCACTCATATATGGGTTTGTCTTCATTTAACACCCATTGATTCAGAACTAACTAGATGCTGGGTTACAAAGACAAGGTCCCTGCCTCGCATGGTTTACATAGTCCAGCAGAGAGAAACAAGACATGAAAACAAAGGCCCTGGCATGTAACCGGAAATGTAATAGGTTTACAGCCTTCAGTTGGAGCCCAAAGGCAGAAAGGAGAATGCCCTAGTTAAGAAAAGGACAAAGGCAAGCTCTACCTTCTATGCAGTTTTACCCAAGACCAACTCTGAAGGGTTCAAAGGAGCCAAAGAAGTGCTCCTGGAATGTCTGCAGTGATGACCGCCCTTCCTTTACCCTTTCATCCTTGCCTCCCAGACTTGGTCATTATGAAAATACCCCCATTTTTAGTAGAGGATGGGAGCATCAAAGAGCCAATATTAAATATGTTTTTAAAAGAAGTTTCTGATCTAAAAGAGGGAAGGGTCTGTAAGAATCTCCAACCCTCCACTTAGAGAAAAAGATGGTATGAAGTATTAAGTATTTGACTAAATATCTCACCCCATGGTCTCACAATGGGCAAATATAAGGAGAAAAAAGTCAATATTTTAAAACTATTTGCCTGACTGATTAACAGCTTACAGACTCTGACTCTCAAAATCCTTATAAAAAAAGAAAAAAAAATGAAGATATTTTACAGTATTTCCCTGAGGAATAAATCTTTATATGTTCCCTATGCAAGCAGAAAGCAATAAGATACAGTAATTTTGGTAATAAACCTCAAGATAAGACTTTGAAAAATTAAAAAGGAAGTATCTATGGAGTCACCTCCAGATATGCCTAGGAGAACTTTGAAAGTATACACACCAAGGAGTGTAAGACCTTGGAAGGATAAGGAAGTCTTTTCAGCTCTTATTTTATATAATTTTATGAATATATGATGTGCTTTTGGCATTTTTCAAATAAAAAAAGAAAGCCGGACAAGGCTAATATTAAATGCTTTCATATATGGACATTTCAGTATAAAAGAAGGAAGTCCATCGTCAGTGACTATGTTGATTTACATAACAGACAACTTTATCCATCGTTAACAGGAAGTACTACAGCACAGTGGTTAGAAATGGGGGTTTTAAAGTCAGACAGACTTTGGTTTGAATTTAAGCCTCATTCTCACTAGCTGTGAGACTGAAAAATTATGATTTACTCACTCTAAACTTACGTTCCTATCTGTAAAATGGGGATAATTATACCAATCTTTCAGATTTGTTGTTAAGATTTTAGAAGTTAACACATCTGATACATACCAAGGCCTCTGTTAAATACAATTATTAGAAGATTTCAGTTAACAGAAGAGACCAGGTGACTCTACAGGATCAGCACTAAATTAGCTGAATGTGGATATAAAAGAACAGGAACAACAAACTGATAACAGACTGCAAGGAAAGCCTGGATTTGATAATAAAGCAGATTAATTACTCAGATATTGATTAGGATAATAATGACACTAAGTGTGTATCCTGTTTCTAAAGGCATCGTGTGCTTGCTCGCTCTTCTAGTTTCCTAAATAGTCCGCAAACTGAAGAAGCTGATCTTGAGACTTAACCATGTATGATTAAAAATAATAGATGATATTGAAAGCATCTGGTTCAGCAAATGCTCTCAGCACTGAAAAGTCAAGGTACTGATGTTGCTTTTTAAGATAATATAAAGTGCCCGAAAAATGCTGATTGAATTTCTGAAAGGTAAACTGCTTAACAGAGAGGAATGAGGAGTTAGTTTTTAAAGAGTTAAAGGAAATGCAGATGAAATTTATCACAGTTAAGTACCAAACCAAGACAAGAAAAAAAAAAAGGTGATACAAACAAAAGTGGTTGCGCAGAGATTTTAAAAGCAAGCTGTTTGGACAGTTAGTGGAAATCTTTATGTTTACATAATAAAATCACATAAAATAAACAGAAATAACAAGGTTATGCTAAAAGGAAAATGGCAGGCAATGAACATGAAATCTACAAAATATTTCAAATAATCCTAAACATCTTTCTATAAATGTTAAACTTAGCCTCCTCATTAAAGAAAAAAAATTTCTTTGAAGTCAGGGTTGGGTGGGGACAGGGATTTAACAATGGAGAGGCATAGATTTGTCTTGCTGTCTCAGCAAATATTGTCATAAAACAATTTTGCTTTCCAACTTTATAAAAGAGAGCATGTGAGCGGTGTACACATACCAGAAGAAATAATTGTGGGCAGAGAAGCAAAGTTGGCACACTGGCCTTTTACCCCTCTCCTTCCGTTACAGGGATCTAATCATATCTGGGACACATATGCAAAGTTGGCGGACAGGGTAGATATTGACAGGATAGGAAGCCAACCTTGCAGTGAAATGAGGAGGGTCCTGTCTCCTCCAAGAAAGCTGCACCCACAAACCAGCCAAAGAACAACTTTGTCTTACAGATAAGCAAAGCCAAGGCACTATTTCCAGAGTGTCACTTATGCTACCTGGGAGGAGGGAGAACACTCTAGATGTGTAAATTCTCCTGACCCCGTTTTCTCCATTAGCGCAGATTAGTTTACTCTTCACATTGCCCCCTAGACACGAGGCAGAGAGAGCAAGTGGACTGAAGCAGAAACAAGCCTCAGATGAGAATGGGAAGTGGGCTAGGGGTAGAGCACGGTAGAGCAATAGTGTAAGGTATCAGGCCAGAAAAAAACAGGCTCTGATGGACATACGGCATCCATATTTTCCAAACCCAAACTCATGACACATAGCTTGACAAGTATGATTTTACTTATGGGAACAACAGGACAGAATATTTACAACCCAGGGTTGCCCTGGAAAATCTAGGATATATAAACACCACATCCATAAAGGCATTGAAAGTGGGAAGGCTAACATAACCTACTTGAGAATTCTGCACATGCTCGTCAGCACATGTAAAAGCAAGTTTGTTAAGTCACCCCAGTCTCTATTTATTTCGATCACAGACATATTACATATTTTAGACACATTTAGGATCTCTATTCTAAAGACTTGCCGTAAGAATAGCAGGTGGTATCTGAATGAAATAGATTTTTACAGTTGAGTAGAAAAGTGTGCATAACATCAGATTAGATTATTTGCCAAGATCGCCAAACTTGTCTGACCAGGCCTCGCAAGGCTACTAAACTTACCCATATAACCATGTAACGAAAGAGAGGTAATATTCTCAGAAAACCTGTGCACTCTGGCACACAACTTTCAGATTAGGCTCCACAAGTTTTCAGAAAGAAAATTAATTCAAATTTGTGCCACTTTTTTCTTGCCTTACATCCATTTAATTACTTGCATGTGAGAGTCATTGTTTCTTATATGACCACCCCCTCCCCCAAATACTTTAGTGAAAGCTTCTTGTAGAAAGAAAAACAAAGGTCAGTAACCTAATATCCCCAAGCAACTCTACAACAACAAACCAGGAAGGGAAAAAAGTGAAGAAATGCTCTGAATGGGGAAAAGATCTTTGTCTGTTTACTCTTTCAACAGTGAATAAAAGTTATGATTTTGCCAATAACTATGGATTGATAGTGTGCCCAATTTTTAAAGAATATATAAGGACAGCCCATAAAATATGAGAGGAATGTTTTGTGTGAGGTCAGAAGCTTTTTGAAAACTAGAAATGTATCAAATACAACGTATCACCTTTGTCATGGCACCATAAATACTTGAAGTGGGGAAATGCCTGGGGATTATCTAAGAAAGGGAAAGCGCTTCTCTTGCACATGGGGAAACTGAGGCACAGCAGCATGTCCAAGGTTACCCAGTCAGCTGTAACGGAGTCAAGGCAAAACCCCAGCTCCTGCAGGGTTTACGGATGAGCTTACTCATCTGTAAAATGAGGGTGCCGAACTTCGAGGTCGATGCCAACCGCAACATCCTGCAATGCTGTATTGATTGATTGCTTTGTAATCTACTTATTTGTATTTTGGCTCTTAAATAAAGGTAAGGCTGCCAGGTCTGACATATTTCTAGCCCTTAGAAAGCTGATCTGACAGTAAAGCCCTTCCAAAACATTTATAGAGACAATGTTCAGAACAAGTCGCAGAATTTAATAAGGTAACATATTTTGAAGCATGGGGCAGTTACAGGCAGCCAACCTGAGTGGATGCAGGCGAGGGAGGTATTATTTTTTTTAATTTTCAAGATGTCACTGACAAGGGAGACATATGCCAAATGGTAACACAGGTCTCTATTGAACTAAAACAAAACAAACAAACAAAAAAACCTTGAAAAAGGCATGAAGAGAAATGAGGAGCATGACACAAAAAGAATGGGTGAAATATCAAAATAGGATATTGAGAATTTTAATCAATACATTGATTAAAATTATTTGAAGTTTAAAGTCATATGATGCATCTTCTTTTCCACTTATACCTGCCTCCAAAACATGACCATGTAGAGGATTTCCAATATTTAATAACCTACTATAAATCCTGGAAAGATACTCTGAAATCAGAGTATATAAATCAGTATAAAATCAGAGTACATTTCTTTAAAATCTTCTCTACTTGTTATAATGTTTCTTATTTATCTTTACCATGAATTCTTACCAGTATTTCACATAGCTCTAAGGTAGAATTTATGCAATAAAAGAAAAAATGACTATGTAGCATAAATATTGAATGGATGGATGGATGACCAAATTGTTAAAAGCAGGAGTAGCCAATTAGTTACTATCTAAAAAAAATTGTCAATCAGATGTACTATACTTTACATATATTATAGGTAAGATGATTTAAAACACAGTAAGTCAGCGAATAGAAGATTCTTTTAGGGTTACAGAGTACTTTTTTCATTATACATAGATTTAGCCAAATATTGACACCACTAAAATCATGATTGGAAGCAATTAAGAAAACCAAGAATACTTGGAAAAATTTGTTGGGAATTCTGGTTGCCTGGTTACCTGACTGACTTCCCATCCCGTCAGATAACCAGGTAAACTTTCAGATCTTTGATGCATTTTTCCCTACATTGATAGAAGTACAAACACTTTACACTTAGACCTGGTTTTGAGCTCATCGCTTATTAGCTGGTGTTTGATCTTGGACAAATTACTTAACTTTTCAGTGACTATTTCACTTGTCTGTAACAATAATAACGTTTGAGTCACTAGATTCTTAAAATGATTAAATTAGATAGTAGCTCAAAAATAGCCGTCATGGTATATGGCACACAGGAAGCATCCAATGAGTGGAGGTAGTCATAGTTGTAGTAATAAGAGTAATAATGGTCCCTATTGTCTTTTTTTTTTTCTATTGTGGCACGTTGTTGTGAAATCAACACAGGTTTTGGATTCAGAGAGCATTGGGTTTGAAGCCAGGCTCTATGCTTGGTGACTGGGTGACAAGATATTTCCTCTTGTTTAATTTCTCCTTCTGTAAAATGAAGACCATAACACCTTATTCTTACTAATCCTATAAAAATTAAATGAGATAGTATGTTAGCACTATGCAGTAGTACCTGGCACAACAGCAGTAATCATAAAGAAATGTCACTTCCCAACACTTCTCGTCCCCACAATTCCCTCATTCCTTTATTCATTCATTCACAAGCATTACCGAGCCCTGCAAACACAAAAGGAGTAAGACTGCCAGTCCTGGTTTCAAGAAGAGGGTAAAGGGGCAAAGAAAGAGATTATAGGATGTAGTGGCAAATAATTTAAGGGAGGTGTAAACCGCTGCTTGAGAGCACAAACGAGAAAAGCCTAAAGCTTTCTTGAAACGTCTTAAAACGATAATAACAATTAGGCCACGTAACACACACTAGAAAGGCTACAGCCAAACAGCAACAATAGAAAATAACACATGTGGAGGAGCTTCAAGATGGCGTAAGAGTAAGACGCGGAGATCACCTTCCTCCCCACAGATACATCAGAAATACATCTACATGTGGAACACCTCCTACAGAACACCTACTGAATGCTGGCAGAAGACCTCAGACCTCCCAAAAGGCAAGAAACTCCCCACGTAACTGGGTAGGGCAAAAGAAAAAAGAAAAAACAGAGACAAAAGAATAGGGACGGGACCTGCACCAGTGGGAGGGAGCTGTGAAGGAGGAAAGGATTCCACACACTAGGAAGCCCCTTCGCGGGCGGAGAAGTGGGGTGGCAGAGGCGGGAAGCTTCGGAGCCACGGAGGAGAGCGCAGCCACAGGGGTGCGGAGGGCAAAGCTGTGAGATTCCCACACAGAGGATCCAGCCAGAACTCCCCAGCCCCAGAGGCTTGTCTGCTCACCCACCGGGGCAGGCGGGGCTGGGAGCTGAGGCTCGGGCTTTGGTCAGATCCCAGGGAGAGGACTGGGGTTGGCGGCTTGAACACAGCCTGAAGGGGGCTAGTGCGCCACGGCTAGCCAGGAGGGAGTCCGGGAAAAGTCTGGACTTGCCGAAGAGGCAAGAGACGTTTTCTTGCCTCTTTGTTTCCTGGTATGCGACGAGAGAGGATTAAGAGAGCTGCTTAAAGGAGCTCCAGAGACGGGTGCGAGCCGCAGCTATCAGCACGGACCCCAGAGGCGGGCATGGGGACGCTAAGGCTGCTGCTGCAGCCACCAAGAAGCCTGTGTGCAAGCACAGGTCACTATCCACACCGCCCCTCCCGGGAGCCTGTGCAGCCCGCCACTGCCAGGGTCCCGTGATCCAGGGACAACTTCCCTGGGAGAACGCATGGCGCGCCTCAGGCTGGTGCAACGTCACACTGGCCTCTGTCGCTGCAGGCTCGCCCCGCATTCTGTGCCCCTCTCTCCCCCCGGCCTGAGTAAGCCAGAGGCCCCAAATCAGCTGCTCCTTTAACCCCGTCCTGTCTGAGCGAACAGACGCCCTCAGGCAACCTACACGCGGAGGCGGGTCCAAATCAAAAGCTGAAGCCCAGGAGCTGTGCGAACAAACAAGAGAAAGGGAAATCTCTCCCAGCAGCCTCAGAAGCAGCGGATTAAATCTCCACAATCAACTTGATGTACCTGCATCTGTGGAATACCTGAATAGACAACGAATCATCCCAAATTGAGGAGGTGGACTTTGGGAGCAAAGATATATTTTTCCTTCTTTTCTCTTTCTATGAGTGTATACGTATGTGCTTCTCTCTGTGATTTTGTCAGTATAGCTTTGCTCTTACCATTTGTCCTAGGGTTCTGTCCATCCGTTTTTTGTTGTTGTTGTTTTTACTTTTTAAAATTTTTTTCTTAATAATTATTTTTTATACTTTATTTTATTTAACTTTATTTTATTTTATCTTCTTCCTTCCTTCCTTCCTTTCTTTCTTTCATTCTTTCTTTCTTTCTATTTTTTCTCCCTTTTATTCTGAGCCATGTGGATGAAAGGCTCTTGATACTCCAGCCAGCAGTCAGTGCTGTGCCTCTGAGGTGGGAGAGCCAACTTCAAGACACCGGTCCACAAGAGACCTCCCAGCTCCACATAATATCAAACGGCAAAAATCTCCCCGGAGATCTCCATCACAACGCCAAGACCCAGCTTCACTCAACGACCAGCAAGCTACAGTGCTGGACACCCTATGACAAACAACTAGCAAGACAGGAACACAACCCCATCCATTAGCAGAGAGGATGCCTAAAATCATAATAAGGCCACAGACACCCCAAAACACACCACCAGACATGGACTTGCCCACCAGAAAGACAAGATCCAGCCTCATCCACCAGAACACAGGCACTAGTCCTCTCCACCAGGAAGCCTACACAGCCCACTGAACCAACAAGCCACTGGGGGCAGACACCAAAAACAATGGGAACTACGAACCTGCAGCCTGCAAAAAGGAGACCCCAAACACAGTAACTTAAGCAAAATGAGAAGACAGAAAAACACACAGCAGATGAAGGAGCAAGGTAAAACCTACCAGACCTAACAAATGAAGAGGAAATAGGCAGTCTACCTGAAAAAGAATTCAGAATAATGATAGTAAAGGTGATCCAAAATCTTGGATATAGAATAGAGAAAATACAAGAAACGTTTAACAAGGACCTAGAAGAACTAAAGAGCAAACAAACAATGATGAACAACAAAATAAATGAAATGAAAAATTCTCTAGAAGGGATCAATAGCACAATAACTGAGGCAGAAGAACGGATAAAAGACCTGGAAGATAAAATAGGAGAAATAACTACTGCAGAGCAGAATAAAGAAAAAAGAATGAAAAGAACTAAGGACAGCCTCAGAGACCTCTGGGACAGCATTAAATGCACCAACATTCGAATTATAGGGGTTCCAGAAGAAGAAGAGAAAAAGAAAGGGGCTGAGAAAGTATTTGAAGAGATTATAGTTGAAAACTTCCCTAATATGGGAAAGGAAATAGTTAATCAAGTCCAGGAAGCACAGAGAGTCCCATACAGGATAAATCCAAGGAGAAACATGCCAAGAAACATATTAATCAAACTATCAAAAATTAAATACAAAGAAAACATATAAAAGCAGCAAGGGAAAAACAAAAAATAACACACAAGGGAATCCCCATAAGGATAACAGATGATCTTTCAGCAGAAACTCTGCTAGCCAGAAGGGAGTGGCAAGACATATTTAAAGTGATGAAGGAGAAAAACCTACAACCAAGATTACTCTACCCAGCAAGGATCTCATTCAGATTTGATGGAGGAATTAAAATCTTTACAGACAAGCAAAAGCTAAGAGAATTCAGTACCACCAAACCAGCTTTACAACAAATGATAAAGGAACTTCTCTAGGCAGGAAACACAAGAGAAGGAAAAGACCTACAATAACAAACGCAAAACAATTAAGAAAATGGGAATAGGAACATACATATTGATAATTACCTTAAATGTAAATAGATTAAATGCTCCAACCAAAATACAAAGACTAGCTGAATGGATACAAAACCAAGACCCGTATATATGCTGTCTACAAGAGACCCACTTCAGACCTAGGGACACATACAGACTGAAAGTGAGGGGATGGAAAAAGATATTCCATGCAAATGGAAATCAAAAGAAAGCTGGAGTAGCAATTCTCATATCAGACAAAAGAGACTTTAAAATAAAGACTATTATAAGAGACTAAGAAGGACACTACATAATGATCAATGGATTGATCCAAGAAGAAGATATAACAATTGTAAATATTTATGCACCCAATATAGGAGCACCTCAATACATAAGGCAAATACTAATAGCCATAAAAGGGGAAATCGACAGTAACACATTCATAGTAGGGGACTTTAACACCTCACTTTCACCAATGGACAGATCATCCCAAATGAAAATAAATAAGGAAACACAAGCTTTAATTGATACATTAAACAAGATGGACTTAATTGACATTTATAGGACATTCCATCCAAAAACAACAGAATACACATTCTTCTCAAGTGCTCATGGAACATTCTCCAGGAGAGATCATATCTTGGGTCACAAATCAAGCCTTGGTAAATTGAAGAAAATTGAAATCATATCAAGTATCTTTTCCGACCACAACGCTATGAGACTAGATATCAATTACAGGAAAAAATCTGTGAAAAATACAAACACATGGAGGCTAAACAATACACTACTTAATAACCAAGAGATCACTGAAGAAATCAAAGAAGAAATCAAAAAATTCCTAGGAAAAAATGACAATCAAAACATGACGACCCAAAACTTATGGGATGCAGCAAAAGCAGTTCTAAGAGGGAAGTTTATAGCAATACAATCCTACCTTAAGAAACAAGAAACATCTCAAATAAACAACCTAACCTTACACCTAAAGCAATTAGAGAAAGAAGAACAAAAAACCCCCCAAAGTTAGCAGAAGGAAAGAAATCGTAAAGAGCAGATCAGAAATAAATGAAAAAGAAATGAAGGAAATGATAGCAAACATCAATAAAAGTAAAAGCTGGTTCTTTGAGAAGATAAACAAAATTGATAAACCGTTAGCCAGACTCATCAAGAAAAAAGGAGAAGGCTCAAATCAATGGAATTAGAAATGAAAAAGCAGAAGGAACAACTGACACTGCAGAAATACAAAGTATCATGAGAGATTACTACAAGCAACTCTATGCCAATAAAATGGACAACCTGGAAGAAATGGACAAATTCTTAGTGCAACCTTCCGAGACTGAACCAGAAAGAAATAGAAAATATGAACAGACCAATCACAAGCACTGAAATTGAAACTGTCATTAAAAGTCTTCCAACAGGGCTTTCCTGGTGGCACAGTGGTTGAGAGTTTGCCTGCCTATGCAGGGGACGCGGGTTCGTGCCCCGGTCCGGGAACATCCCACATGCCGCGGAGCGGCTGGGCCCGTGAGCCATGGCCGCTAAGCCTGCACGTCCGGAGCCTGTGCTCCGCAATGGGAGAGGCCACAACAGTGAGAGGCCCGCGTACCGCAAAAAAAAAAAAAAAAAAAAATCTTCCAACAAACAAAAGCCAAGGACTAGATGGCTTCACAGGTGAATTCTATCAAACATTTAGAGAAGAGCTAACACATATCCTTCTCAAACTCTTCCAAAATATAGCAGAGGCAGGAACACTCCCAAATTCATTCTACGAGGCCACCATCACCTTGATACCAAAACCAGACAAAGATGTCACAAAGAAAGAAAACTACAGGCCAATATCACTGCTGAACATATATGCAAAAATCCTCAACAAAATACTAGCAAACAGAATCCAATAGCACATTAAAAGGATCATACACCATGATCAAGTGGGGTTTATCCCAGGAATGCAAGGATTCTTCAATATATGCAAATCAATCAATGTGATACACCATATTAACAAATTGAAGGAGAAAAACCATATGATCATCTCAATAGATGCAGAGAAATCTTTCAACAAAATTCAACACCCATTTATGATAAAAACCCTGCAGAAAGTAGGCATAGAGGGAACTTTCCTCAACATAATAAAGGCCATATATGACAAACCCACAGCCAACATCATCCTCAATGGTGAAAAACTGAAAGCATTTCCACTAAGATCAGGAACAAGACAAGGTTGCCCACTCTCACCACTCTTATTCAACATAGTTTTGGAAGTTTTAGCCACAGCAATCAGAGAAGAAAAGGAAATAAAAGGAATCCAAATCGGAAAAGAAGAAGTAAAGCTGTCACTGTTTGCAGATGACATGATCCTATACATAGAGAATCCTAAAGATGCTACCAGAAAACTACTAGAGCTAATCAATGAATTTCGTAAAGTTGCAGGATACAAAATTAATGCACAGAAATCTCTAGCATTCCTATACACTAATGATGAAAAATCTGAAAGTGAAATCAAGAAAACACTTCCATTTACCATTGCAACAAAAAGAATAAAATATCTAGGAATAAACCTACCTAAGGAGACAAAAGACCTGTATGCAGAAAATTATAAGACACTGAGGAAAGAAATTAAAGATGATACATATAGATGGACAGATATACCATGTTCTTGGATTGGAAGAATCAACATTGTGAAAATGACTCTACTACCCCAAGCAATCTACAGATTCAATGCAATCCCTATCAAACTACCACTGGCATTTTTCACAGAACTAGAAAAAAAAATTTCACTATTTGTATGGAAACACAAAAGACCCCGAATAGCCAAAGCAATCTTCAGAACAAAAAACGTATCTGGAGGAATCAGGCTCCCTGACTTCAGACTACACTACAAAGCTACAGTAATCAAGACAGCACGGTACTGACACAAAAACAGAAATATAGATCAATGGAACAGGATAGAAAGCCCAGAGATAAACCCACGCACATAGGGTCACCTTATCTTTGATAAAGGAGGCAGGAATGTACAGTGGAGAAAGGACAGCCTCTTCAATAAGTGGTGCTGGGAAAACTGGACAGGTACATGTAAAAGTATGAGATTAGATCACTCCCTAACACCATACACAAAACTAAGCTCAAAATGGATTAAAGACCTAAATGTAAGGCCAGAAACTATCAAACTCTTAGAGGAAAACATAGGCAGAACACTCTATGACATAAATCACAGCAAGATCCTTTTTGACCCACCTCCTAGAGAAATGGAAATAAAAACAAAAATAAACAAATGGGACCTAATGAAACTTCAAAGCTTTTGCAAAGCAAAGGAAACCATAAACAAGACCAAAAGACAACCCTCAGAATGGGAGAAAATATTTGCAAATGAAGCAGCTGACAAAGGATTAATCTCTAAAATTTACAAGCAGCTCATGCAGCTCAATATCAAAAAACAAACAACCCAATCCAAAAATGGGCAGAAGACCTAAATAGACATTTCTCCAAAGAAGGTATACAGATTGCCAACAAACACATGAAAGAATGCTCAACATCATTGATCATTAGAGAAATGCAAATCAAAACTACAATGAGGTATCATCTCATACCGGTCAGAGTGGCCATCGTCAAAAAATCTACAAACAATAAATGCTGGAGAGGGTGTGGAGAAAAGGGAACCATCTTGCACTGTTGGTGTTAATGTAAATTGATACAGCCACTATGGAGAACAGTATGGAGGTTCCTTAAAAATCTAAAAATAGAACTACCATACGACCCAGCAATTCCACTACTGGGCATATACCCTGAGAAAACCATAATTCAAAAAGAGTCATGTACCAAAATGTTCATTGTAGGTCTATTTACAATAGCCAGGACATGGAAGCAACCTATGTGTCCACTGACAGATGAATGGCTGAAGAAGATGTGGCACATATATACAATGGAATATTACTCAGCCGTAATAAGAAACGAAATTGAGTTATTTGTTGTGAGGTGGATGGACCTACAGTCTGTCATACACAGTGAAGTAAGTCAGAAATAGAAAAGCAAATACCATATGCTAACACATATATATGGTATCTAAGAAGAAAAAAAAAAGTCATGAAGAACCTAGGGGCAAGACGGGAATAAAGACACAGACCTACTAGAGAACGGACTTGAGGATATGGGGAGGGGGAAGGGTAAGCTGTGACAAAATGAGAGAGTGGCATGGACATATATACACTACCAAACGTAAAATAGATAGGTAGTGGGAAGCAGCTGCGTAGCACAGGGAGATCAGCTCGGTGCTTTGTGACCACCTAGAGGGGTGGGATAGGGAGGGTGGGAGGGAGGCAGATGCAATAGGGAAGAGATATGGGAACATATGTATATGTATAACTGATTCACTTTGTTATAAAGCAGAAACTAACACACCATTGTAAAGCAATTATACTCCAATAAAGATGTTAAAAAGAAAAAGAACATGTGGTTGGCAAGGATGTGGAGAAATTGGAACCATCATGCATTTCTTATGGGAATATAAAACAATACAGCTATGGAAAACAGTTTGCCGGTTCCTCAAAAAGTGAGACATAGAATTGAGACCCAGCCATTTCACTCGTAGGTATATCCCCAAAAGAGCAGAAGACAGGTCTTTGAACAAAAACTTGTATAGACAAATGTTCATAGCAGCACTATTCACAATCACCAAAAGGTGGAAACAACCTAAGTGTCCATCAATAGATGAATGGATAAGCCAAAGGTGGTCTATCCACATAATGGAATAGTATTCAGCCATGGTAAGGAATGAAGTATTGATGCATGCAACAGCAGGGATGAACTGTGAAAACATTATGTTACGTGAAAGAAGCCAGTGACAAAAGACCATGTATGATGTGATTCCATTTATATAAAATGTCCAGAAGAGGAAGATCCAAGGAGACAGGAAGTCGATTTGTGTTTGATTAGGGCTGAGGGAAATGGAGGGTTGGGTGGAAAGGGATGATAGCTAAAGGGTACAAGATTTCTCTTCATAGTGATGAAAAGATTCTAAATTGACTTGGGTGATGGCTGCACATGTCTGTGAATATACTAAAAACCATTGAATTGTAGGCTTGGCTTTAAATGGCTCAATTATATGGTATATGAATTATACCTCAATAAGGCTGTTTTAAAAAAGAGAGAGAGAAGCTAAAAATTAAAATATTAAAACACACACACGCTGTCCTAGGTGTTTGGACAGACTCTGCCAGATCCATTATGGATAGTCTCAATTAGTGACCGTTCCAATGCTGGAGCTGATTTAGAAAAACATAAACAGAATTAAGAGTGTGTCAGGCAGGGGCTTCCCTGGTGGCGCAGTGGTTGAGAGTCTGCCTGCCGATGTAGGGGACACGGGTTCGAGCCCTGGTCTGGGAGGATCCCACATTCCGCATACTAACTGGGCCCGTGAGCCACAACTACTGAGCCTGCGCGTCCGGAGCCTGTGCTCCGCAACGAGAGGCCGCGACAGTGAGAGGCCCGCGCACCGCGATGAAGAGTGGCCCCCGCTTTCCGCGATTGGAGAGAGCCCTCGCGCAGAAACGAAGACCCAACGCAGTCAAAAATAAATTAATTAATTAAAAAAAAAAAAAAAGAAGAGTGTGTCAGGGAGAGAAGGTAAGAATGGAACAACACATCCAAAGCCTGAAGCAATGAATGGTGCTAGCATGTTCTGAAGCATTGAGATGTTGAGCGGGAGCTGGGCCGTGAGGACAGTGGCAGGAGAGCAACACTGTGGAGTTGAGAGTAGTTGACCCAGAATATAGCAGTGGCCTGGAAAGCAGGCTTCAGAGTGATTCCATCACTCACTGGGTATGTGTGCAGGCAAATTTGTGATCTTTCTTAAGCATCCATTTCCTGTAATTGGGAATAAACACCATGCCCCCCTCACAAGATACTGTACTTTGAGGATTTAATGAAACAAGATAGGTAAAGCGTATAGTCAAAGCCTGGCAAACAGTATGCAGTCCATAAGCGTTAGTGCCCTGAGCTCTTGGGAAGCCAAAAGAGTTCAAAATGAGAAATCACCAGTTATCAACAAAATGTTACAGCTGATGATAAAGGTTTCAAGCTTTTTGAGTTTTGAGTAATTTATAGACATTGCCACTAATTTAACTTCCTCTGATCCATCAAGAAAAATACATGTTTTTAAAAGAAAATCTCTAGAGAATTATGGTAACTGTCCCCTAGACTAATGGTACTGATCTGGCCTCAGTAGCTCAAGCTTAGCCAGAAAAATAACAAGTTCCTATTACGATGATATTCTAATTAAATATCCCAAACTTTATTCCAGGTATACCCAATCCAATATTGGCAGAGCTAATTCAAGCAAGAACATTCTAGCCAGTAAATAATAAATTCTCAGAAGCCAAAATTTCCATTTACACCTGTAAATAGAAAATTCAATTTAATGCAAATTGTTAAATAATAAGACCAGTGGGCAATGAACCATACTAAACACATCATATGAAATGGATCAGTCATGCAGCATGGTGACCAGGAAAGAAATCTGTGACATGTTCTGTAGCTAAATGCTATGTGTTTACACACGCAAGCACACGCATGCAGACGCAAACAAGATGCTACCACAGAGACACAGCATGCGTGTGAAAGATGGAGAAATTCTGAATGCGTAGCTGGTTGCATTCCTCTGTGTTTAAGATCTTTTGCTCACCTTCCGTAGGATCATCTAACCATGAAGAATGCTATTTTATACAATGCTTGGCAGAGCAGTTGTTAGGAAGGGGAATCCAGTGAATGGCTTTGCTGAAGCTAAAAATCATTAAGACGGGGATTCAGGCATGTTCTTTATTGAGACCTCCTTCTTGAGAAAGTTCAAAAGTCACCATCCACAAATTGAAAATCAGCAACATACTTACACAAAATACTTACAGAATTCCTCTGATTGAGGCACAGAAGATTAAAATAAGTCAACATAGATCATTTTTTCCTACCTTAATCTGGACAATAGGACATGGCTCAGGCATCAGAGATTTTGGAGATCATTCAACATGCTAGATGCAGGATGTATCTTATAGCGCATCTGGAGAGCAAGGGACTTGGAAGAGAAAAGTTTGGAAGAAAATAGGTTTGATTTTTAAATATTTTCCAGCTCTTTTTTTAAATAAGCTATCATGCATCTGAGCTTGGAAACAATTTAAAAGAAACAATCAAGTGGATCATCTTTCACCATAGTCACGAAGGTGCTGACACCCTAACGTAGGCTGTTTTAACAAGAGAGCAAAATCTTTAATGCTAATGTAGCACTTTGCTTTTTGAGTTCCCAGAGTCTGAAGAGTATGCAGACCAAAAAGCTTAGCAAATCTTGGGAGCAAATTATTTTTATTTTTTTCATATGTGTTTGTGAATTACCTGTTTGCTTGGTGCTGAGAAATTTCACAGGAAGTGGAACTTTCAGGGCTAAAACCAGAAAATGCCAGGGCAAACCGGGGCAAGATGGTTACCTTATGTGTTTATCAACAAAAGACTAAAACCAACATATAATCTCTACACACACATCAACACACCTATGTGGAAATAATTTTAAAATAATGGCATTCAAAAATGAAAATGTAAAATATTCAGCTAAACCATTAATCATTCATTCTCCTCAGTACCCTTTAGTTACTTCCACTTCCTTGCCCTCCGATCAAATCTTAAAGGAAGTTTTCAAAGATATTTTCGAATCAGAAGGTCCCACAGTCAACCGAAGAACTTGCCCCAAGCTCATTGGTCTTCAGGCATGTAGAAAGTTTGGGGGAAAAAAAGTTTTTGATGTAAAATCATTTCTACACTGATTCAGAGAACCGATTCAACGTTTTGAATAGTTCAAGTCAAATTTATGCCTGAAATATTGATATAATTAAGGAAATAAAAATATTATCTGGAATATGGCTTTAACCCAACCAAAAGAAAACATCAGGTCCTTTTCTTTGTTATATCATTTGAACTTAGCATTTTCTTCTTGCTAAGAGTCTGTTAATGAGGCTAATACAGCAAAAGAAAGTGTTTATGTTTGCCCACCTTAATCACTCTCCACTTTCGTCTTCACATCTTTGAGATTAAAACGTAGATTAGCAAAAGAACAGTTGTTTCTTTCTAAATGCATTGTAAGTTTGTTTTTTCAGTGGATTTCTTCCAAATTTCCAGTGTTATCTGCTGCAAATATTTTACTCTTGAATATTTTATGTAATTAATTGAGAAGTAGCGATAATGTAAGACTATTTCATCCAGCGATCCCCCAGCATATGGAGAATACTGCAAATTACCAAGTAAGTCCACTGAGTGAAACGTAAGTTAAAAATGAGTTTAAGAGACAGCGGGACATGTTTATGTAGGCAAAAGGGGTTGGAAGATTTGCTGACAACACGGAGAGGTGTGTTGCAATAAACTTGAAGGAGACAGGCCATTGGGCCAACCAGCCCTTTTCTATCCAGGAATTCCTTATGTTCTCATTAGTGTCTCACATCCGGACAGCTGTGTTATTAAAATTTGGCCCTAAACTTGAGTCAATGAAGGAGTTTCATGTCTTGATTTCATTCTTCCTTTACATATTAAATACACAAACACACATACACACACACACGTGCGCGCGCACACACACAAATTTCAGCTTTGGTTCAAGGAAGCATTTCATTTCACGTCCAGACATCAGATTTTTGTGACTCATGGCCAAGGACAGGGAATGGCTTTGTGAACAAGCTTGTTCTGATCATGTCCACCTCTGTCTGATAAGAGTACATGTTCATGGCACCTCACTTTCATTAATACAACATTCTAAACAGTCCTCTGAATGGCCACCTTTAGTACTGAGTTAGGTTCAAGCTTCTAGAACTGAGTTTCTTGGGAAGAAAAAATGTTTTAAGGGTTAGAGAAAAAGGGCAGTTCTCTTCATTCCTTTATCTTTCCTCATCTTTTAAAATATGTGGTTAGGAAAGATTTTGTACAGGATTGGTTAGAAGCCAAGAGCTTCACTGACCCTTTTAGTCGTTGCCATTTCACATTTCTGGCCTCAGGAACTGGTGGAATTTTAGAACAAATTTTAATTTATAGGATGCAAGCATAACCTGCATCTGAATATAAATACCAAACACATGCATTAGCGCTTTGCAGTTAACAAGCACTTGGATTCCCACTGTCTTGTTTGCTCTAATTCATGATCCTATTAGCTTGGTGCTATTATCTGATATTTATCGATGTAGAAACTAAGGCCCAAAGAAGTTAAGTGACTTGGCCAAAATCACTTGCCCAAGTGGTAAGTAGTTGACTTAAAACAGAGGTTAAAGAAAGAACTTAAATTCAAACAGAAAATAAAGCTCCATTTTTAATGTAATTTTTTAAAAAATAAAGTTGAGCAAAAACATAAACAAATGAGGAGCTTATGTCTACTTGGGTCCATTTCTAAAGACCTATTCCATTACATGGTAACAGCATATGTATGTGTGCTACTTAGTTATCTTAAGTAAAGAGTAAAGACGCTTAAGGAAACAAATTCATATATTCACTAAAGGCTTCTTTATAGTGTTGTTATCTTTTTTTCTGTTTTAGGTTAAAAAATATACAACCACGAAAATCAATTCATAAATCAAAATATTAATGTTATTTGTTTATACTTGTTTTAACTTCAAGCATCATACCTTTCAAAGCAAAAACCCAAAGCCTTACCTATATTCTAGTGAACTGACAATTACTGAAAATAATACTCTCCTAATGAAAGCCAAATCCACATTCAAAAGCTATTAACTGTTGTTGCAAACAGAAGCCTTAGTCAACATTTGAGCATAACAGATAAAGTACTGGAATATAAACAAATAGATGATGAAGAGAGGGGCAGTGGGGGCAGGAAGAGAGTGTTGAGGAAAGAGAGAGGGAGACTGCTGCACAGAGCCTTACCCCTAGGGAGGATCCAGGAACCCGAAAGCCCCCTAAGGAGCTGCCTCCAAACGCCCAGTTCCTTCTGATGTGTTCCCTGTATTTGGTTCTCTCCTGAAACAAGTGCCCTGGTCTGATCGCCAGTTTGAGGCCACTCCCCTGATAACCTGTCTAGCCCTTGCTATAATGTCCTCCTGTCAGGGGCCAGAGCTGGTCCATGAGACCCAACATGGGTCTGATTGGGGTCCCATTACAACCGAAGCAGAACCCCCAGAAAGGAAGAGACACTACCTCATACTTGGCAAGAAGAGTACCACCCCACCAGAATTAACCCCGGATGCTGGGGTCAGTCTCCTGAGAGCTTTGGGCACCAAAGCGCTCTAGCTATTGTCATTGGAACGTCGATCTCCTTCCCTGAAACTCTGACACTAGGCTTTCTCCCCTCTTCCTCCCAGCCTGCTCCAAGGTCCCAAGATACATTTAGCCCAGCCTGGAAGGGTTAAAACAGGTCACAGGTGATTTAAACTAATTTCAGTGGTAGCTGATGGATTTTAAAGACCTGACCTTTTGTGAATTAGGAAGATCTACTCTCGCCTTCACTTTATTTTGTAGCCATCGTTTGGCTAGATGGGTCTGACTTCTATACTCCCAGTAGCATTCATCACACACAGTCTGTCCTCCCCGCCAGCCTGCAAGGATTAGGTCTGTCTTTTTTTTCTTTACTATTATTATTACTGTTATTTTTATTTTTTTTGGCCATGCTGTGTGGCATGTGGGATCTTAGTTCCCCGACCAGGGATGGAACCCGTGCCCCCTGCATCGGGAGTGCAGAGTCTTAACCACTGGACCACCAAGGAAGTCCCGGATTAGGTCTGTCTTGATCACTGTTGTACCCTTATTCCTAGCACGGTGCCCAGCATATAGCAGAAATTAATAAGCATTTGCAATGAACACATATATGATACATGTATGCAACTGTCAAGCAATCCATTAGCTTAGGAAATGAGGTGATTCATCACATATTTGAATTTATTAATTGGCTAATAATACTGATGCATTGGACAGCACATTTACATTTCATACTTATATTGTAAAGCACAAATATATCAAATAATATGTTTTTATCTACCATTTTAAATTCTGAAAAACTTTTTTCCCTTCAAAAGAATATCTGAGGGGTGGGATAGGGAGGGTGGGAGGGAGGGAGACGCAAGAGGGAAGACATATGGGAACATATGTTTATGTATGACTGATTCACTTTGTTATAAAGCAGAAACTAACACACCATTGTAAAGCAATTATACCCCAATAAAGATGTTAAAAAAAAAAAAAGCAACTGTACCTGTGTACTATATATCATAATGTTTTATTTCAATGTCTCAGATTTCACAGAGTGAATAAAATAAAATTACTTCTTTAAAAGTTCAAAAAAAAAAAAAAGAATATCTGCTAAACTTGCTTTATAAAATCCTGAGTGAAGAGAAGCGAAAGACAGCCTCTCACTGGAAGCAGCCCTTCATTCAACAACTGAACTCTAAGAAATATACATTTTCTTAGAACTCACATTTATCAGAAAAAAATTCCGGAAAATTGCAGGTAACATATATTCGGATAGTTTCATTACGTTTACTTAAAACTAAGAAGTTTATGACTTTAAGGCAAAGGGAACAAATTATTTTTTAAATGTTCAGTCTCTATATGATCCCTGCTGCCCCTACTCTCCTATCTCAAATAAGCCAAATTAATTTTCCAATTTCACTTCCAAACTACTCTCTTGAATGACTGTGTTTATGATTTGGTGTCTTTGTGTGCTAAAGACAAGTAACAGACCAGTTATGGAAAAGAGGAGAAAAAAATTCCAGTGCTCTCTTAAGACCATGGCTTCTTTTCTAATACATATATATATGTATGTATCAGGACCAAACAGAGTCACAGGACACTGGGTTCAATTTTTACTTTGACAGTAGTCCCATGTGACTCTGAGCCAGTCCTTTCAACACCGTATTTCCTCATCTGTCACATAAGAATAATAAGATTTGCCCTTTACCAGTTTCCAAAGATGTTTCCATATCTGAAACATACTTGGGACTCCCAAAATAGGTTTGATTATTTTGTCTTACTCCATCAAAATCTTAATTTCCTGCTTTTCCAAATTAGGGATAAAAATATTTGCCAACCTTGAAAGTTTATTATAAGAATCAAGTAAAATAACGCACATGTAAAAGCTTTGAAATTTGAAAATGTTTACATGTGAAAGGTCTTGTTATTTTAATACTTTTGCAAATGCATGTTTAAACTAATGCAAGTTATTCAAAAATGCAGTGAGAAATTTCCATCTTTTGGGTCTCCTCTTAATATGAAGCATGGAAGGTCTTCTGGTGGCTAAACGCATTATCAATAAAACATGCATGTGAAAAAAAAAACGCATGTGCTTGGAGTTCTTCATTCAGTAATAAAAATTAGTTTGTACCATGACATTCATATTCAGTTTAAGAAGTATTCTTAAGTGTTCACTATGTGCCAGATACTTACTAAGAGTTGGGGACACTTAGCTAAGGCTGCTATAACAAAATACCATTGACTGGGTGACTTAAACAATAGACACTTATTTCCCACGGGTTTGAAAGCTGGGAAGTCTAAGATCAAGGTGCCAGCAGATTCAGTTCCTAGTGAGAACTGGCTTCCTGGCTTGTGGACAGCCACCTTCTTGCTGTGTGCTCACATAACCTTTCTTCAGTGCATGCCCAAGGAGAGAGCATGATCTCTGTGTTCCTCTTCTTTTAAGAACACTACTCCCATCACGGGTACCCCACCCTCATGACCTCATCTAAACCTAATTTCTTCCCAAAGGCCCCACCTCCAATTACCATCACATTGGGGGTTAGGGCTTTACTAAATTAATTTTGGGGGACACAACATTCAGCCCATCATAGGGTAAAAAGTCAAAGATGACAGTGTCCCTGACCTCATGGAGGCCGTATTCCAGTTGAAAGAAGACATAAAGGAAGGACCTCAGTGCAGAGTGTTAAATGCTATGAGGACAACAGAAGGGCCAGGAGGAGAAGACATGTGTGCTGAGTTAAAGGATGAACAGAGAAGTCAGCCAAATAAAGGGAGCAGGAAGGCGTATTCCTGGTAGAGTAAACGGTATAGGCAAAGGCCCTAACATTGGAAACAGCATGGTTTGTTCAGGGGAAAATGCAAACAATATTATAAAAGTGTAAGGTGCCATTTGAAGAGTGGTGGGAGAAGAGGATGAAGAAAGAAAACATTCCATCTAAGAGGACCACATGTGCCTTTCTAAAGAACTTGTGGTTTATCGCACTGGCACTGTACTTCTCACACTAGGGTACTCAAACCCTGGGGACAGGCAAGATTAACATGGCCCAGCTTCTTGGGTCCTCAATTTTACCCAAAACTATGGGAAAGAAACAAAATTGAAGCTGAAGTAGTATTATTTCAAAACACTCTTTGTAAATATTAAAACACCCATCCTTAGGGTTACATCCTTAGGGTTACCTGAGTTGGAGATGCACAGCTGGTATGTAATGGGGAATCGCTGATGGCTTTTATGCTCAGCAGTGACACAGTCAGATTTATGTTCTAGATCAATCACTCACTCTGGTAATGGTATGAAGAACAGACATGAGGGAAGAAAGACTACAAATGGGAAAGTCCCTTAGGAGCTGGGCATTTCCTCTTTCAGGAAAGAGATGCTGAGTAGCTGAAACAGGGTAGGGATGTAAGTGGGGAGGATTTGAGCACATTTGAGGAACTTGTGGAAGTAAGGTCGTTAGCACTTAGTGATTCACTATGGAAGTTAAGAGAAAGACAGGAGTCAAAGGTCAACCCAGGGTTTGGGCTCAGGAGACTGGATGGAGAGTGATGCCCTTCAGCTAGCTGGCGAACACGGGAGAAAGTGAAGTTAGGAGAAGATTACAGCTTCAGTTTTGAACATGTACAGTTCTACATACCCAGAGATCTCCCGGTGAAGATGCTCAGAATTCACGCCTTCTCTGATTCTCCTCATGAAGGTGGTCAAAATTGGTGGGGCATTTTGCTTTATCTCCTTCACAACTTTCACTGGCCGTCTCTGGAGTTCATACATGACCTCGTCTCAGCTCGTAAACTGTTTTCTTTGATGCCTCTCGACCCCTACGACAGAGTAGTAACTGCCTGGGCATTTTCTTAGAATAGCATCAACCCACCAGTTCTGTGCAGTTCCCCAATTTTCTGATCTTTTCAATGGAACAGCATGTGTGACTGACATGATGACTGCTGGTAAATAAGTAAACTAGAAGAAAATCCATTATCATATCACCCACCAATCCTTTAGCTCCTAAGTCCCTATTTCTGAACTTTAGTTCACCTCCAACAACTTCTTCATCTTTTCCAATCTAGTTCCTGGTCTCCCAATTGTAATAAAATAGATACTGGTCTCAGGTGGGGAATAAGCATCAGAAACAGATGAACTCATAAGACACAAATCTTATGTCCCTATCCCCCTGTTTTCATGCAAATGTCCCCAGTAATTAAATCAGGAAAAGAAAATGTAGCAAAAACATACCAGCCAAATGGTTTCAAAATTTCAGAAGAAGCTGTAAATATGGTCCTTTTTAGAAGATCAGGTTCTCACTAGAGTATGAGAAAGGGTAACAGTTGTTCTGATGAAGCAGTTTTTAAATTCTTGTCAGTGATTTGAAGAGAGATAACTGATGTATGTTGAAGAAGCTGGCAAAATTTTTAAATAGTTCGGACGCTACAGGGAGCATTTTTTTTTAAAGCAATGTACTCAGAAGTGTTGGCAAGACTTTATTTGAACGTAGCAGTGCTTATGTGAGGAAGTTATTTTGAATTACCCTAGTATAAATATGTATGATTTTATTTGTATTGAAAATTTCCTTTGCAAGTGAGTGACTGAGGGACTGTTATATCTCTATTGCTTGGTAAATGATTTAGGTATTTCATTTTGGAAGTCAAATATTATACTCAGGATTCAAAAATAATATCAAAATCCTGTTTGTGACCACAGTGCTTTTTGCACCTACATTAATGCCTTTTAACTCTTATTTGCCATGTAGAACATACAGCATCTGTTGTTTCAAGTCTGGCTTTTTTACATGACATTCATGCATGCATGCATTCATTCATCCAAAAGACATTATTCAGTGCCTCTCATGTTCCAAGCTCTATGCTAGGCAGTGGGCAGACAGTAATAGTATTGAACTGTCCCGCCTCATAACGAATTTCAGGTAAACATTCTGTTTCCTCCAGGTAATTTTCTGCAGCACAGTGGAAATCTCAAATCCTAGGGTCGTATCTTATTATTTAAAAGCTAAGCCTTTCGAAGGTTGCGAACAAGGCTATCTTTAAAAGGTAGTTTTTCTTCTGAATAGAAAGCATGGAAAGAAAGATAAGAAGAGGTAAGGGCCCTGAGTGAGAAATAGGACTTGAAGCAGAGGGAAGAAGAGAGAGGGGAAGGGGGCAAGTATTATAATCAGGACTTAATACTTTTTGCCTCAGTATCTTTGGGCAACCAGTTACTGGTCTACATGAAAATGAAGTTGCTGGCAGGAAAAACACTCAGCCCACTGGCTGATGCAGCCTGTCCATCTGAAGAAGGAGATGGAATTCCCTGGTGGTCCAGTGGTTAGGACTCAGCACTTTCACTGCCGAGGGCCCAGGTTCAATACCTGGTCGAGGAACTAAGATCCCACAAGCCACGAGGCATGGCCAAAAAAAAGGAAAAACAAAACAAAATTCCCCATCTTCTCTGTTTTCTTTATTTACCTATTGTGTGGTATTAGAGGGTGAGGGGATCATTTATCTTAAATTACAACTACACACCTGCCTTCTTAAGCAAACCATACTTTTACTAATCTACTCCATTTTTTCTTTATGATTTCCTTCCTTTTTCAGAGAAAACCTCTTATTAAATTTTAATATATTTACTTAAAAATAAATCATGAAAAGACTCATCAGAGCCATTTAAAGAGAAAGACAAATATATGCACACAATTCTGCATTTGCTCCTTCATTTTTTTTTTCAGAACGTGTGTAAAATTGACACACAAGAAAGGGAATAAAACAGTCTGTGTTAATAATGTAATCTGGGACATAACTTGATGAAAAGGAGGTTGTGCTGGTCTAAGTGTTCCATGGTCCCTGCCTGCTAGGCTCATCTATCCTCACATTTTTTTCAGCCGGGCAGCTTGACTTTCGGGATCTTAGTTCCCCCGACCAGGGATTGAACCCACACCCTCTGCAGTGAAAGCACCACTGGACTGCCAGGGAATTCCCACTATCCTTATTCTTATCTCAGGCCTTTACAAGTGCGAAATAGGAGATCAGTTTACATCCCTTTAAAGCTTCTTAATGAATGGCAGACTCCACACACAACAACAAATATTTCCTATATAATAGGCACTAGTCCAGGGGACTGGGAAAGAGACATTGGTGAGAGGTCACCTTCCTTCGTCAAATAAATTACTATTTAGAGATCCGAAATGAAGCAATGGTTTAAAATTTTCCAAACGATGTTACTTTTCTTTAATATCATAAAAGGCATTACTTTGCCCCCAATTCAAAGTCCAATGTGATTTCAAATGACCTTCGCAAGCAAATTTCACCTAGCCTTGAACTCCACAACTACACAAGAATCCTCACCAACGGAAGCAAAACTGCAATAGAGACCATCTCTACAGAACTACTATAGCAAATTATTGTAAATAAGTTTTCAATATCCCAGATAAATGCTAAATGATGGTAGGTAATAATATAGCTCAGGATCATGCTGATTTCTCTAAAACGAAATTCCAAATACACAGTAGATAGATAGACTAAACTTTAGAAGAACAAGGTTTTAGTTTTTCATTCCTGTTTTAAAAGGCCACATATCGTCTGTGAACTTTCAGCTTTGTTCTGTCTCTCTTGTCTAGAAGGGTGCTAGCCATGGGCCAAGAACAATAGGTAAGCCAGCTTACCTCAACCCAGAAAAATTACCCCGTTGCACAGGAGCCATACCTATGGTTCCACGGTGGCCAAGGAAAAACCTAACAGGAATCGAATTTTTTTTTTTTTTGCGTGTAGCAAAGTTACTTCCAGAGAGAGCAAAAGAAGCCTGGTTTGCACTGTAGCAGAACCATTGGAACAATATGCTCCCTGTGTCCACAACCCAGTCCTCCCCTGACACCCTCCTTTCTAGGGCATAGGGTAGAAAAGTCACATACACAGTAGATCATGCCAGGGCCTGCTGACACAACCGTACTCCTGAATTTGCAGGCAGCAGAGTGTAGCAATGTCTTTAGTATACACATATTCTTACCTTTTTTTTTTTTTTAAGCAGATGTTTCAGGACTCAACTGGGGGGTGGGAAGAAGATACTGCAGGCAAACTTTCTCAGCGCTATTCCTTCCCTTCTACCCCCTTCACAGTTCCTTCAAACTTCAGAAGTTTGAGTTAAGAGTAGGTAGGTATAGAGCTTTGGACAGTATTAAGGGCCTCTTCTTTTTACCTTGAATGAGTGATCTTTGACATTTCTTGACCACACCAAACTGGCTGCCAGAGTGCTTCCTCTTATGCCAGGTCATATAGGGAGAATTAGGTGGAAAGATATTTTTTCTTACAATTGTAAACAGAAGTGTGAAATACAGAATGAAATTGTAAAGTATATTTATTTACCTCAGAGGTTAGAATCGTGATGCTTATAATCACGAGCACTCCACCTTTTCTACGACAAGTTAAGAAGTTCCATATTACTTTTGCAACTTTGTTCTCAGTAAGCATTGATTTCTGTAAAATGCAAGAACCAGTTAAACAATTCCTAATAAAATCATAAAGTAAATAATTAAATAAATGGCACTAAAATAACTAAAAATGATGAAATAAGTATCATCTAAGATACATGCTATTTTCACTCTGGTTTTCTGTAATTTAACTTCATGTATTTTCCAGGTAATTCACAAGAAGGAATTCCTATTTATTGATATGCCTACCCTGTAGCATTTTACATATATTGTCATATTTTTTCACCACAGCCAGCTTAAATTTAAGTCCTCTTTGGTTCATTTTAAAAATGAAGTTCTCAGGGGCTTAATATCTTGTCCTCAATACACAATTAGCACTCACAAAGCAGGGAGTCAAATCCAGTTCATCTAATTTCAAAGCCTATATCTTTGCCACTATAATATGCTGTAATTGAGGAGAATGTAAAGAACCTGGTGTCAAATACATGGAGGTCCAGTTCCCAGTCAACAAGCAATTTAAAAATTATACAAGAAAAAAAACAATTTCCAGATATGCCTGTATCATGATCTCTCCTTCATCACTAACTTGTCCTGTGCTTACGTCCAGTACTGGGGCCAACGTGAGCAAGCAGGAACTTGCCCATGGGAATGTCCCTAAGTCAAGGGTCCTGGTGAGAAGACTGAACTAGGAAAGACACTTTACCTGGGAAGCCAGAAGCAACAAAGCCAGAGAAACCATTCTACCTGAGCCAATACTGTAACTGGAAAAATGAGCCTAAGCACTAGATCCAAAAGGCAAAATAAGCCACACATGGAAAAACAAGTACTAACCAAGTCATCCAGGAGGTTTGGAAGTGGGTCACAATGCAGTGTGCAGAGTGGGTGGGCACAAGTGGTTCAGAAGGATGTCTGCAAAAGGTGAGAAGACATTGGATGTCACCTGTATGTGGCGTCTGCTGGGAGGATGGATCTGGCAGATTCAAAGGCCGGTGAAGAACCAGACACTTGAATTCTGGAGAAAGTCGTTGATTCTCTCTAGGTCACATCTACACTGCCAGGCCTAGAAAAGCAGGTTTTTTTCTTAGCTATTATTATTTCATAGTTGTGATTATCATGAAGAGAATAATTTTTGAGAGTAAGGTTTTTATATTTAAGTACCTGAAACATGACTGCAAAAAAAAAAAAACAAAAAAAAAACCACTTTTAGAATGGTGCAAAATTAGAACTAACATCCAAGATTTATAATTTCACCTTTTAACAGAATAAGGACTGTTAAAGAAGACCACAAAGCAGCATGAAGTTATTTCCAGGTCACTAAACAATCTATAGGTGCAAACAGTTTTTGGTCCCATTGCCCTTTACAAAGGAAAAGAAGAAAAAGGTACAGGTCACTCTGAGCCCCTAGGCTGATGTCCAAATGGCCCTTTTGGTAGTTTCAACGTGAAGGAAGCATGGAATGGATCCTTTGAGAAAGGAAACAATTAAGGGACCCTTTAAGTGTTTTGAGGAGTCTTAAGGAAAACAGCAAGAAAAAGAAGTCAGTATTGGGATTAAATATTGCAATAGTTTTTTCCCATAAGCATTTGCATTGACTTTTCAGCTTTTGCATCAAAAAGAAAATCTGGCCTTCTGGATGTTTAAGAGACTAAGGAATTTCATTTTCCATTAGTAAACTGATTTTCTCCCCCACTATAGGTACTTAGAATTAGCGCAAACCCCAGGATAACTACAATTCCAAAAGGAAATGCTCACTCAGCTCATTATGAATGGTCTTACAACAAATACTGTTCTGACAGCCAAATTCCTGGTCTCCAAATTTGTAAGTTTGCCCTTTTTTTTTTTCTCACAAGTCTTACTCAAGACCGCTTCTGAGCTTCTGCACATTTAACCCTTACAGTCAAAGACAATATGTTACTAAAGAACATGAGAAACTTCAAGTTCATACATTTGAACTAAAAGAAATCTGATATTTATAACCAAATTATGACCATATTGAATACGACAAATTAACTCCTTAACCAACAGAATAAAAAAACACTATTTATTTTCATGTCTGTGGCTACGAATTCTTTGAAGAGGTCTGAAGAACTGTAAACCAGCCAAAAATCCTATGATGCTTTCCATTTTATTTCTTCACTTTAATAACACAGCACTCACTTCTCAATAGAAAAATGACGAATGATACTAAAAGGTAAATAGCTGTTTTTAACTAGTCAAAATTAACTAAATTGTCCTCAATTGATCCATATATTCCATGTTATTTTTTCAACCTTTCATTACAATAATAAAGCTACACTATAGTGAAGTTTCAGGCACTACTTTATTTAGTTCTCAAGAAAACTCAACAGAATGGGCACTATTAGTGTACCCACAACATAGCTAAGGAAACAAATTTAGAGTAGATTGTCGGTAATCACACAGGTAGTAACCTGCAGGGTTAGTATTCAAAATAGATTCTTTGGACGTCAACTGACACAGGGGTATAAAAATATCAGGGATAGGCTTGCTTGATCATTTTAAAATAACTTTAAATCAGCCCATATATTAATAAGTAAAAAATTATCTTAAATTCAGGTATGAATTATTTGTCAATTACCTCAATTTTCACTTTTTGACATGTGTAAATAGACATAACCAAAAAGTTCAATGATCAAATTCCAATAAGAAAAAATGGTGCATAATTAGTGCACATCTCTGCATTTGGGGAAGAGCCTGACTTGATTTTACATAGGGTATTGTTTTTCCTCATTAATTGTAGTTCTGTCACATATTTGTATCTGACTGCTACATAAATGATTCACAAATTGTTAAGAAGTTTTATGGATATCTGGAAAGAATACTACAACCCAATAAATAAACTTTTACAAGTGCCAGAGAGAAATTTTACATTAAAATGTTACTTTGTTTCTTCGTCCTGAGAGAATGAATTTAAAAAAAAAAAAACAGTTAAAATCAAGCATTAGATATGCAAATATGTGTTCAGATCAGAGATACCAAAATTATTCAAATGATTAATTATTCATCATAAAATGTCAATTAATAATTATGAAGCATAAAAAGCATCTTTCTAATGCATCTTTATTTTTCTTGGCCTAAAAAGGGCTTAATATACATGTTCAATTGACTTCTAACAAGTTTTAAAAATCCAACAAACAAATTGCAAACAAGTGCAAACTCTGAATTTTAATAGGAGAACAACATGCTCAAAATGAATGAAAGACAGAAAAAAAAAATAAGGAAAACTAAAACCATAGCCACATTCATGACATATGCAGCTCCGTGTTCACTCACCTGCTAGGCAATAGGGCAACCTGGCGAAGAAAACAACCCAGCAACTCAAGCTGTGAATTTGCTTAGCATGTACAAAACACAAGGCATGGTGTTTCTCTCTGAATTGATTCGTGTGGGGCAGGGGTGCTTTAGGAATTTTTTATACTTTCCAAATAGTCATTAAAAGAACAAGCACAGTTTAAGTTTCTTTAAATTACCTATTGTAATTTTTAAAGTCTGTTAAGCCCTGCTAAAATATTACCATAATTGAGAAAATTTTTCACATTGCTTTAATTCTAAAGAATTTCCCTACAACAAGTATTATTCATTTTTCTTCCAGGAAGATTATATCTTTTAAGAAAAAAGGAAGTCAATTTGAGCTGATATGATAATTCAGAATAGGGAGCCACTATGATTACTGAGATATAGATTTATATTTATTTTATTACTATTATTATTATTTTACTTTTCACTGACACCTGGCGAACTTGTTCTCTGATGACCCAAGGGAGTTACTTTAGTCAGGGTGTCCCTGACCTCCTGCTGGTAGATTAATTACATATGAAACATTGTGTTTTCAAAACGAAATGATAAATCTGGACACATAAAGGTGGCAGAAAAGAATCAGGGCGAGAGAGAAGAGACGTTAGGAAACAAAATAAGGGCTTGCAAAAGGGAGATATCAGATAGAAAGAAAGGATAATGTAGGAAAGGCAATTGGGAAAGAATTTCAAGAAAATAAGGATAAAGGTCAGGGAGGGCTGAAAGGAGGGCAAGAGGGAGGAAAGGAGGGAAGGAAGGATTTGGGGTTTTCAATCCCCTGGCGAGGCTGCTGGCGTCCGCGCCCTTAACGCCACAGCCTTCCAAGTTGAGGCGAAAGCCACCTCCTCGGGCCTGCGTCGCATCCAACTTACTCCAAGTTTTCTGGTGACTCCTACAGGGCCCCTTTCCGTCCCCCCCATCCCACCCCTTAGTGAGATTGACAGTCGCGTGGAGGAGGCTTTTCCAGGCACAGCCTTTCTCATGGTAATCAGCCCCCAGCATCACCTCGCGGCCGCGGCCGCTCCCGCTCCGTGCGCAGCTCGCGGACCCCGGGGACCGGAAACAAGGCGGCGGGCGGGGAGCCGGCGAGCGAGCCAGGTCAGCTGACCCGGCCGCGGGGCGGGGGTCGCGGCGTTCCCGGGCGGGTATAGGTCTGGAGGAGGGGGGGGTGGTGCGCGGGGGCCGAACCCCTCCCCCCCAACGTGTTCCTCCGCCTGTGCTGCGGAGGCCTTACCCTGAGATCAAATGAAGGGACCGAAGCTGGGGGCGTGGGGGACAGAGCGCGCCGAGAACTGGGGGCGACAAGCAGACCTGTTTTGCATCAATAAATTAAGACGCTCATTTGAGTCCTGAAGTTTGCTGGTTCCTGTCAGTGGAGACGTTGCCAAAAAGCACTGAAGCCGAGATTCAGCCTTAACTTCAAAAAATAAAATAAAAATAAAATAAAATGAACCTCTCAGCTGGCTGCCCTGCTGGGGCCAGGTGACGTGCGAGATTCCACAGCCCGCGGGCCTCGCAGTAGGGATATTAGAGACGGTCTGAGATTCTCTGGTCCTGTTTTGATTTTGTTTGAAAGGGCTTCTCAGAGAGATGCTTCTGATTTTTTTTTTTTTAATAGACTTTCCCCTCCTATCCTAGGCTCAACTCCGAATGGATTGGATTGCGAGTTTGCACGTGAGAAAACCGTTTGGCTTGACTTGGACCCCTGCCGCCCCCCGCCCCGTCCACACACACCCCCAACGCAGGGGTCCCCCTTATCATCCTTTGCTTGCAACTCTAAAAGAAGTTTCCCACCTTCTGTGTAACAACACAGGGTCGAAATAATTCCTCTAGATGAAAGATCAATTCCGTTTCAAAAAGAGAATAGGTTCCTTTTTTTAATTTTCTCCACATGGTACAGAATAAACAGAATTTGCTTAAAAAAAAAATTAGCTGTGGCCAAATTCGAATTCCTTCTACAGGCTGTGTGTTCAGGGTAGAAACATTGTATCTCTTCTGGCATCTGGGCCAGCAAGCGGAGCTGGGGGCAGGGGAGAAAGGGGGAGCGGCTGTGAAAGTTAAGGAAATTGACAGACTGAGAGGTGAATGGGGGGACAGGCACCAGGTCCTGGCTGGAGGGAACTGGAAAACAAGAGTGCATCTTCACACGCTGCCTGGGTGGAGGGAATCCTGAGGGAGGCAGTTTGTTTTAACTCGAAGAAACCCTAAAGAATTATTTTTCTCCCTTCAATGTCGATTGCAATATTATTTCACATTTGCATGTATCTGTTGTTTTAATCCCCTTGGTCTGCGCTAATCTCGAAATGGATTACTAATGGGGAAGAAGGACCGGGAAGGAGCGATTCATTTGCAAGGACTTGCTCTGCTGTGTGAGGAGCCGAAAGCTAGCAGCTCCTAGTCCTCTCTCGACTTTTCCCTGCGTCCTGCGCTCGTGCATCCCGCTGACCCCACGATCCCCATTGTCCCCGACCTGGCCTTCGGACTAAGAGAGTGTTCGGTACAAATTTATATTCCAGCTTCCTCCGATCCCACCGCCTCTGCTTTGGTGTGAACTCTTTCGGTCAAATGGGGAGGGGAGTGCCAGGGGCGTGCCAGGCAGGGGCGGAGGGCAACCCACCGGCGCGCTCACCCCTCGCGGGGACGCTTCGCGTGCCACCCTCCAAATATCCACCTTGATGGGAACCTGAAAGATTGCTTTTTACCCCAATTCAAATACTTGCACGTCGGCACTCCCAGTGCTAAGTGTTGAGGCTGTCTCCTGACACTTGAACAATTACTGAGCCCAGAGTAATCAGATGATTAGGTGTTTTTCATGGAAATACTTGTCTTTTTTTTTTTTTTAAGTCAGATACTAAGTAACCAGACAATAATATACATAATAAAGAGAAGTGATTTGTCAGCCGTTTGATTGGATCCTTTGACCTGAGGTTTTGCCAGTGAGTGTGTGTCTGGACTGTAAGCTCCAGTGGTTACCTGGGGTCCTGAGGTGGGGTCTTGCCTGGAATTACTCCATGCAAGGGACACCTTTGTCCTGGAAATGGGAGAGGAAACGCTGAAAAGCAAACTTCTAGAGACAGCTGGACTCGAATTTTTTAAAAATAAAAAAGTGGGGAAAAGAGGGAAGAGAAAAAAAAAGGATATTAATAATAGAAATAAATCTCAGAGAAGGAACTTGATAAGTCATATATTTATAGAGATAGAAATATTAAAGCAATGTAAAGCATAAAACTGAGAATGTGCCTGACCCATGGTGGAAATCCTTAATTTTCTTTTTTTATTATTAAATTTTAGACTGATGGTCTTGAATGCTCCTCTATAGGTAATTTATCTGAATGGGGTGGGGGAGGAGATTCTCACTGTAATAAATACTTAAGGTAGGAAAGAGGTGAGTCTGTACCAAGAGTGAAAATTTACTTCCTTGCATCCTAAAGGAAGAATTGGTTGTGGTCATGCTGGGTGGCTACTGCTCTCCCCCCCACACAATAAACATACAAAACACAAAGCCGTGCGCCTCTGGGAGTGTGGATGTGGTAACCCATGGGTGGCTTTTCCCTCCTCTGAGTGCAATTGCCAATGACTCTTGCATTCAAAGTCTTGCTTTAGGCACACATTCAAAGCACAGTTCAAAGCAGTTTATCTTCATATAAGTAAAAGTCTAGTGTTGGATCAGGGTTTTATTTGTTTCAGATTTCATCAGACTGAAAACAGGGGGCTGTAACATATTAACAATATTAAAGCAGAAAAAAAATGGCATAAGGCTGTTCTTTAGTCCTCTTGACACCTCCACCTTTACCTTTGCAAGGAAGCCCAAAGGCTGTGGGACTAAAAGTTTATTTGCGCTCTGAGGTTCTCAAGTACTTTCACTCTTAAAGAAAAAAAAAAAAAAGAAAAAGCCTCATAGTTCTCTAAGAAATTGAGCCTGAACCATTGGAGGCTAAGAGATTTCTTCCTTTTCCGATAAATGTCTGTGCTCAGCATCCTCAAATTTGGCTGTCTTTATTTACTTCTATATTAGTTCCAATTATGTGCAGTGTAAACCAGCTTTTTGATTAACAAAACAGCAGAGCATTGGTTAAGAACACTTAAACTTCAAAAAAAATTCCCCTGGGAAGTGGGCTCTGAATTGGTTAATAATGTGCAGTACTTGCTAAATTGCTGACTTCCAGATGTGGAAAATATCTTTCTTGTTTAGGACCTATGTAACCTGATTGGATTACGACAGAAGCGTCACGTTGGAAGCTTTTGAGTGATTATTTAATTAACCATACAGTAGAAAGCTGTATTCTCCAGGAAATCCCTTCCATATTTACATAACCAATCCCTTCAGAGCAAAGGTGGAGTCTTTTCTTTTTAATTTTACTTTAATTGCAATATCAAAAAATATATACTCCAAAACTTAGACCCCATGCCGTTTAATATGGTGATCTTCCTTCGCTGCTAAGTTCCTCTATGGCCTTTCTCCTTTTCCTCCTGTCTCCCTACACCCACTCCCTCACTTTGTAGTGAGGTCTCCGTGAGATGTGGAGAGATTCAGAGATCGGTCAACTCAGCAACTCAGCGCTCTATGTTAATTTACTTAAGAGACCCTTTTAAAAAATGCCAAACCACTTTTTAGTATTGGGATCCAATCCAGAAATTCATCACACACACACACCGCAACACACACGCCCTAAAATGCAGTTCACATGAAGCTTTTTTTTTTTTCTGGCTCTGGCATCTTAAAAGAAAAAAAAAATTAAGAGAAAGGGCAAAAAATTTAGTTCCAGAAGCCGTGCTGAGAAATCCACACAATTTAATGTGCATCTCAAATCTGGTCATTAGAGACATCTGTATAAGAAGAGGCGATCTGGATTGAGGAACCGGGATCTTTCCCTTTAACTTTCGCCCCTTAGAGTTCTCCAGTTCTGTGAATGGTGTGCACCGTTTTCCGCCCTGTACTCTGTAGGATTTAGTGATGAGGATAATGATGCCAAAGGCTTGACGGGGGGGGGGGGGGGGGGGGGGGGCGTGGAGAAGGGAGGGAGGGAGGCGAGAGGGAGGGAGAGAGGAAGGGAGGGAGGTGGAATTTCATTTCTTCCACTAAAGCGTTTGCGGAGACTTCAAGGTATAATCTATCCCAGATCCTTTCCCAGAGAGAAACTTGGCGATCACGTTTTCACATGATGCTCACGCTCAGGGCGCTTCAATTATCCCTCCCCACAAAGATAGGTGGCGCGTGTTTCAGGGTCTCTCTCTCTCCTACAGAAAAGAAAAAGAAAAAAATGTCATTAGAAGAGGCGTAACACGTCAGTCCGTCCCCAGGTTTGTGTTTCCTGGAGTGGCCGAAAGAGATCAGTTCTAACCTGCTCCGCAGGAATAACGGTCCTGCCTCCCGACACTCTTGGCGAGGTTTTGTACAGTTTGCTCCGGGAGCTGTTTCTTCGCTTCCACCTTTTTCTCCCCCACACTTCGCGGCTTCTTCATGCTTTTTCTTCTCACCATTTCTGGCCAAAACTACAAACAAGACTTCGCAGGTAGGTTTTTTTTTTCCCCCTTTTCTCTCTTTTTATTCCTTTTCGGCATGGTCATCCCCCACCCTCCTTTTACGATTTTCTCCTTTTAAGTGGGGATGTGAGTCTGAAGTGAGGAGGAGTGTCTGTGGGTAGGAATTTCAGGTGGGTTTAGCTCCTTTATGGCAAGCTTTTCCCAAGAGTGACTTCTTCGATTTCTCTTGCACTCCATCTCTCTCTCTCCTTCCTTTTCTCTCCTTTTTTCCTCCCCCAAATAATTTGCCCTGTACCTGCCCATTCAGGTAACCAAAGGTGCCTTTTACTACCCAGCCTGGGAAAAGTTTTATCGAGAACTATGTGGTTGGAATAAAAACTCTTCAAGGGGAGAGATTCTACTCTATTTTCATGTCTAATTCCAATTCATTGTATTCAGCAATTAGAACTTGGCAAATACCTGTTAATAATTACAAAACTTGATGGATACAAACCTACCAAATTCGGGAGCAAGTCTTTCTCTTAGATATGGCAGTCCAACCTTTCCCACTGAAGAAGGCTGTTTTCTAAGTAGAAAGTTGCCTGTTTTTGTCTGCTTAGCGAGTTTCATTTCTTTATTTCATTCTTTGTGTGTGTATGTATGTGAAGTAACACCTCACTTCTGTGATGATAAATAAAGAAGTGAAAGTCCTCATGGAACTTGAGTCGTTTACCAAAGTGGGGAGGGGGGGGAGTCACTACAGCTGGGAAGAAAACTGCCGTCAGGATATTAGGGTTGTAAATGAAGGATAACTTTTGAAATTGTATTTCAAATGGCAAAGTATTAATGATATAGACATGGATTTCACAGGAGACATAGACACACGAAAATATCCCTTTCCACACTTTGGCACTGAAAAGTGGAGAAAGAGAGCAGGAGTTCCCAGGAGCAGTGGTGAGCCCGGCTAACATGAATGTGTTTATCTCCCACCTTCTTATATATTTTACATGCTCCCCCTATAATGATGAAGGCAAGATTACTAACTCCAGAGTTAGAAATAACAGGCAAAGCTAAAGTTTACAGCACAAATGCCCTGTCTGTCCCTCACACACACACATGCTCATAAAACTAGCAGCTTACTTTATTAAACATGCATTTATATGCAATCGTGTGTAAGTCTCAGCATGAATACAGACAGGCCAGCTGCTTCCTCCCAGACACTTGTGTGACCACTGCTTTATTTCAGGATTTTCCCCAACAATTTCAAATCCATAGGAGAGCCAAGAAATAACAAAATGTGTCAAACTTAAATTAAAAGTCTCCCACTATGCCTAGGTTAAATTCAAGGTGCTTTCTAAATCATCCACTTCCCCTTCTCTCTGCCGCCCCCCAGCCCCACCCCTCTCAGCAAACGTGTGGAAACTGATACTCACTTTCCAGGTTTTCCGCAAAGCTTCTAGCACAGGAGACAATAGGTGCGGGGCGTGGGGACTGAGTGTGTTCGGCAGAGAAGGGGTTAATGGCCCTTGTGTTACAGTTTGCATCTGTTACATCTTTTATAGCCCCCTGTTTAAACTAATCCTCGAGGCACAGCATCTTCCCAACCTCCACCGAGTTGCAGGATTCTCCTCCTCTCCTGCCTGCCTCCGAGGTTCCCCTTCTCCAAGTTTTGACAGTTTCAGCTGAAAAAATGCAGCGCCTCTCTCGATTTTTAGGTACAAAAGTTTCGAAGCCAGAAAAGGATACGATCATTTAGTCGAGCTTAAAAGTATTGCCGTATAGCGGTTGGACTTTCTCTTTCCTTTCTTGAGGGGAGAAAATTTTCTCCTGGAACTCTTTAAGGGAACTAGGGCGGGGGAGCATGGGTGTGAGTGAGGTGGGGGGAAATAAGTAAATATTGTCAAAGCGGCGAAGGTGGCGGCGGCGGCGGCGGGGGGGGGGGTGCTGGGGGGAGGGACAGTGTCCGAAGAGGCTTATAATTATATTTCTTATTGCGGCGTGAAACGGGAAATCCTAATTTGGGGGCGGGGGTGTGAGGGGGAGGAAGAGACAGTGCCTCGATCAACTCCGACAGGGGAGGGGAGGAGACGCGGGGCGAGTGGGCTTCCTATAATTACTATTATCAATTTGACCGAGTGTGCTTCATCCGGGAGTTGTTTCGCGTTGTTTGTTTGTTTGTTTGTTTGCTTCCTCGGGGGAATGGGGAGGGGGGGTGAGTCGGGGGGGGAAACAAGATGAGAGCTACAGAGAGCCTCGCCTCACCCCAAGTTCCCGAGCCGGGCTGAGGACTTTTCGGAGGAAAAGGTCCGCCTAGCCCTGAGCCAAGCAGCCTTACTGTACCGCCGTGTGCATTCCCTCATACGGTCAGGAGTTATGACTCATTTTGAAGATGTAATTCTTGTCTCTCTGATCCCCTCGCGGGTGCAACACACCAAACAGTAACAAACACAAAGCGCCTCGGGGCCAAGGCTGGGGGTGGGAGGCGGGGAGGGGGGCCGCCGGAGTTTCGCTTTGGCGTTGGGGGGGCCGCGGATGGGTGCTCGCCGGGGCCCTGGCCCGGCTCCCCTGGGCGGCCCGCGCGCGTCTCAATGGGCGCAGGCGATGCCCACATTGTCGCTGTGTTTGGTTGCTAGATCGAGCCTGCGTGCTGCCGAAGCAGGGCGCCGAGTCCATGCGAACTGCCATCTGATCCGCTCTTATCAATGAAGCAGCCGATCATGGCGGATGGCCCCCGGTGCAAGAGGCGCAAACAAGCCAATCCCAGGAGGAAAAACGGTAAGAAGCGGCCCGAACCAAACTTTTCCGGGCCGCTCCGCGGCTCCAGACCCGGGGAGAAGGAGGGGGAAAGGGAAAAGCAACCGAGGCGGCGGCGGCGGCGGGCGCCCAGGGCTCGCGGGCGAGCCTCTCTCCGCGGCCGGCGCCGGAGCCCGGCGCGCGCGGCGACTGGACGGGGGGTGGGGGGGGGAGTTGGGGAAGTGCCGGGCAAAGTGAGCGTCGGGCGCCGGGGGGCTGCGAGCGCTGGGGTCCGGCAGGGGCCCAGCGCCCCCACCCTCGCCGCCCTCTGCGCCCCCGCCCGCCCTCCCTCCGCCTCCAGCTCCACCAGCGCCCGGCCCGCCGGCTCTCCGGCCGGGCTGCGTGAGCGTCCGGCGAGGGCAGGGCGGGGGCCCGGGCGACGGGTCGCGCGGGATCCCCGGGGCGGGGGCGGGGCGGGGGTGGCAGAGGGACTGTGAGAGCGGGAGAGGGGGCCCGGGGCTGTGCCTCCGGCAAGGCTTAAAGTTTCTTTGCCAGAGTCGCCCGGCCGCCTCTCGGTACGCCAAGTAACGGTCCGCGGGCAGCGGGGCCCGGCCGGTCGCGCCGGGACCCCGGGGTGGGAGGGACTCGGCCGGCCCCGCGCGGGGTCCGGCGAGGTCCACGCGGGCTCAGGGGCGGGTGGTTCCTCTCCAGCGGGTGCTGGCCCCGCGCCGGGGGCTGGCGGAGTCGCAGAGCGCAGGGAGACTTTTCTGGGCAGTTTCGACATGGTCAGGAGTCCGTTATCCAGGCTGAGTCAAGAAGGAGGAAGGAGGTGCGGGTGCGAGGGGGACACGCAGAGCAGAGATGGGAGATCAAAGGCGTGACAGCTTAGTAGGTCCACCTTAGAAAGAGTCAGAGAAGGAACAGAGAGAGAGGGAGACAGACACAGAGAGAGAGAGAGAGAGAGAGAGAGAGACCCCCTAGGTATTACCCCCAAACAAAATCGTGGGAATAAAAGAGAAAAGTGATTGGCAAGAGCGCAGAAGGCGCCTGGGGGAGGGGAGAGAGCTGGGGACCGGAGAGGGTGCCGGGGATAGCTGACGGAGGATACTGAGTTTAAAAAAAAAAAAAAACCAACCCCCCAAAACAAACAAGAGAACTAGCGCCAGCTCAGACTGGGAAAGGAAACTTCTCGCTCCCCTCGTTCTCAGCCTGATCACCCGGCGCGGGGCCGCGTTGACGCTCCCGAACTGGACGCGGGGACGCGGCGCCGGCCCGGCCTCCGGCCTCCCGCAAGCCCAGCCCGCGCCTCGCGGGGACCACCGGGGCCCCCTTGGAGCAACTTTCCTCTAGGGAAGACAATTCTGTGCGCCCCCAGCCTGCCCCTGAGCTGCGCGGCCCGGGAGGGGGCTGCTGGGGGCGCAGTGAGGGACGCTGGAAGGAGAAAACACAAAGACGAGGGAATTTTGATTAGAGACAAATGATGCTTCTCTCTGTCTCTCTCTAGGTTTCGTGTGTGTGTGTGTGTGTGTGTGTGTGTGCGCGCGCGCGCGCGTGTACGTGTGCGCGTGTGTGTGTCTTTTGCTTGTTGTGGTAGAGGTGTCGAGCCATATGGGGGAGTGATAGAGGAATTTTAGTCAGAAACTGTTCGTTATGTTATCCTGCCTTTTCCCTTTGTGCTGCCTTTGATCTATTTGCTTGGCTTAGTATTACAAAAAAACAAGTACAATAATATATTCCGAGCTGCTTCCCCAAGATCCAGTTCAGGCTGCCTCTTTTTAAGTCTCTTTCTCTCTCTCTCTCTCTCTCTCTCTCTCTCTCTCTCTCTCCCTCTCTCCCTCTCTCTCTCTCTCTCTCTCTCTCCCTCTCTTAATTTAATTTTTTCTTCGCTCTAGTGTCTGGCATTATTTAAGGTGGTCCTTACACTGGAGACCTCCCCTTCCCCATCTCCGGGTAATTTAGTAGACACTAAAATTACACCTAGTGCCCCCCTCTCTCTTGTGTTTCCTCTGTTCCTTTTATTAAATGTTGGTTATTGATTTTCTAAAATCAATGTCTATTGTGGGGCTTTTTCCCCCCCTTACAAGTATCTAAAGCACATTGCTGATCAACTGGATAACAAAAGCTTCGTGTCAAGGAGGCTTCTTTCTTTTTCTTATGTTAAACAGTCATTTTTTGAGAGAAAGGAAAGTAAGATTTAAAGCAAGGTTCCCAGAAGTGTTCTTTTGCAGGAGAGACTATTTAGAATGTTTGTTTCTTCTTGTCTGGCTCCTCCAACCCCCTTCGGGATTTTGCCACTGTTGACCAGCCTGGCCTCTGCAGTGAAGTCGGGCCAGAGCCCAGGTCTGGAAAAACAGAATGCTCCAGGCTTCCTGGGAGCCCTGGGGCGGGGGCTGGCAGAGGGGGAAGCCTGCTGGGGGCTTCGCAGGTGGAACAGAGTGCCAGGGAAGTGCTCAGCCGTGGACACTGCTTGGTGCTCAGAAATGGACACCATTTCCCCTCCGCCCAGCCACTAACTTGGGAGAAGCCTCAACACTCCGAAGTGGAAAGTTGAATTGCACATTTTAAAGGCATTTAGCCCAGACCCTGCACATTTAACAGCAATAATTATTTCCCAATAGTCTGTGGGAAAACATGCTGTGTATTGGTTACTTGTCAGTGTTTTGCTTTGGGATTAATCTGGCTGAGCAATGTCCTGGTTTTGAGAAGCAGGTAGAAGAGTTTTTTCCCCTCTTTTTTCATTTTCTTTCTCATCAAGCACGTATCCAATGCCTTTCCCTTTGGGAATTGCTAGGATTTATCTGAACTGAGTGAATTTTTCTTCTTTCCTGGATTCATGGAAAAGATGTCAGTTTTGAGCTTGTGTCTTTGCTGATAACACTAAATATGATGATGCTTATCAAAATCATATAGAAATTCCTGGAAAGGAATAATGGTGCTACTAATCATAGAAGTAGAAGCTGCGTGGGGAAAAAAGAGAGAGAGAGATGGTCATCCAGGAAACTAGAATGGCACTTTATATAATTTTAATGAAGTCAACAGTGTATATATAGACTAAGGCGACAAGGAGATAAAACGTGTAAAGCAGTATGTGTGTGTTTGAAAGGCTGGTCAAGAACGTGGGTTAGAAGACGATGCTGTATGCGATTATTAAAAAGCAAAGGAGAAGGAAGCAGTTCAAGGAAAACAAATATACAAAGAGAGAAACAAGAATCTAAAATCCAGCCTTCGAGATTCTCAGGCTAGCAAGATGCCTGGCAAAGACAGTGCCAGCACTAAGTTAATCCATAGCGGACAGTCTCCTTTCCCCCACATGGAAAGGATGAAATCTCTTCCCAGAAAATAAGATGTGCAGGAGGGAAGGGGGAGAGGGGTGAGGGGGAAGGAGGCAAAAAGCAAGTTGCCCGAAGACAAGAATGTGTGTCGGTTTCAAGAAAGTTCAGTCAGATGATCTTCAGTCGCCTGACTCACTTTGTAATACTTTCACTGAAGCTGGAGAGGAGGGGGAAAACCCAGCCCCCCTTTTCATTCCCCTGATTATACCCCACTATCTCCACACAGCCTTCGAGGCAGAAATGAGCACTTAGGAGCGGGAGATGCCCGGCGGCTGCCTGCCACTGGGGCGGCCCGGTTGTAACTTGCAAAGTTTGTTGCTTTAGCCCCTGATTCAGGCTTGGGCTCCTGGGGATGCTCCGGCTACCCTCCTGCCTCCTGTGGAGCCTGGGAAGATGGGCCTTCCTCCCCAGCCCATCACCTCCCAGCATCAGCCTCTGAAAAAAAATCACACAGACACATTGCACGTTTTCACAAAAATCAAACCCGGAAACCGCTTGTTTCAGAAAAGGGAATGAAGTTGTCTTTTAAATGAACACTGAATTAGGAGTGGTGGGGAAGAGGAAATGGCAGAAAGAAAGAAAAGTTAAATTTGATTTTTCTTCAAAGTTTCAGCTAAAGGGTTAGGCATTGTATGGTAGAGTGGGGGAGGTTTTTACCAACGCCTTTGGTCTCTGATTTTCAGTGGGAAAGAAAAGGGATAAAGTTGGATGTTTTCAGGGCTTTAGATCCTAGAGGAGAAACAATCAGATGAGCAGAAATGATTATCCCTGTTTAAGATAAGCCCTCACTCCCTTAACCACTTCCTGAAAGGGAGTGGAAGCGCTGGTGGTGATGCTTAGAGGCAGGGGAGGACTGAAAAGTTGTTCCCTTTTCAGAGATGCTTAAAGGAAAACGAAAAGAAATGCAAGCAGCCCCTTCTTCAGGATGTGGCTCCTGTCTCTCCTTTCTGAGAGGTGAAGTTGGCATGGGGCGGCCGTGAGTCAGAGCCCCTCAGTACACTCTGAGGCAGGGAAGTTTCCTTCGGATTGCAGTCGGGTCAGACTTGGTGATCCTTGCGAGTGTGGAAATCTTTTGCAAGTAGCTTTCTTATAAAGTTGATGAGGTTATAAGGAGGCTGTTTTGCTGACTCTCAAAGCACTCAGAGGCAGTTTTTGTGGCAGGTACCAGCTCTGAGGGCGCTCCAAAGATATCGGTCTCCATCCTTTTCTCTCTGTGAAGAGCTTCTGCAAGTTTTGTCATGCTGCACACACACTAGGCTGGGGGCTATGTATCTAGACTGATCTATTTGTTTTATTTTGGTTTGTAAAAATTCAGGCAATTGGGGTAGAAACATGCCTTCCTTCGTAACAGAGCCAGCAGGCTGCTGGCATCCAAAGCGTGATTCTCCACCCGGGGTAAGGGTGGGCTAAGGATTTTAAACTTTACATTATTTCTCTGTTGCCACATTAAGATAAATTCACGTCTTCAAGCATTTATCTCCAAATACGAATAAAGCCAAGGTTAATGTTCCCCAGTAAACTGCTATGTCATATGTTTCAGGTGCTTCCTCTCTTGCTTGCTTAATTTACTCAAAGTAAAGAAAATTCCAAGAGGTTGTCAAAGACCCTAATGCCGTGTTAAGAATCTTTCCTGGGAAAAATGTGTGTCTACCCTGAAGGTAGGAAAGGAGGGTGTTGCTAGCTCTCTAAGCAGTGCCGCGTTTATTCCAAGATGTGGGAGATTCTCTTCCTTACAACAGTTTTTGTCATCTGCATTCTTCCAAGGCTTTTAAAGGTGCATTTTCTTCCGTGTGAAAGAGAACTCTTTGTCCTTTTCCTCTTCAGCACTGTGGCTTCCCAAGGTAGACACTATTTTGTGCCTGTCACAGAGAGAGGGAGTGCAGGTTTGCAATGCTCACAGACAATTGATTGTCTGCCCTAATGTGTTTCATTTACATGTTTATAACGTCAATGGTGCTGGGGTGTCCACTGTACCATTCATTCCCGCATTCCCACAAGGGGGCAATTGTCTGAATGGCCAAGTCAGACACCTTTTTGATTGCTCTTTGGTTGTCTTTTTAGAGCAAAGAGATAAAGGGGGAAAAATCTGTGATGCAGAAACACTAGTTGAAAATATACAGAATTAAATGTCACCACAAAAGCAGATGTTAACATAAGCCCAAATATGCTCTTTAGGCAAGATGTGAAGGTTGAGAAAAATAATTCAGAGCAGAGGGAAGGATGATTTAAAACCAATAAATATAGCCCCATTCCCCCTCCCTATTTCTTTTCTTTCTTTAGCAATCAGAAGATGCAATGTGATTTTCCTTTTCATTTTTAAGCCTTGAAACATCTAGGCACCTCTTCCTTACTTGTATGTTTGCTGTGATTGTATACATTTACATAGCTCTGTGTATGCCAACAACATCAGCTTCCCAGTTGGAAAAAATCTATTGAATGGCTATTTGCGCTGTGGGGAGTGTAAACTTTTAAAAAGTAAGATCCAAGTATTTCTTCATCAAGCCTTTTTTAAAAAGGCAAAGCACTAATCATCAGTAGACTCTGTGGAAGTCTCTGCCTTAAGAGCTGCGTGCCGAATACTTTCATCTTGGGTGACAGTCGTGTCAGAGTGAGAGCTCTCAGGAAAAGTGTAACTCCTAGTTACAAAGTAAATAAAGAATTTCGTTTTAAGGTGTTCTGTACTGTTTTTATACTGTGTGTGTGTGTGTGTGTGTGTGTGTGTGTGTCTTACGTTTCCTCTGAGGGAGGTGAGAGGAAAAACCATCCACGCGTGTGTGTTTTGGCTTTTCTGTTCACGCAGTTCTCCCCTACATATTATGCATGTATGTGGCACAGAGGAATACACCTGCTTAAAAAAAAAAAAAGATTTCACAGTTCAGATGGTGCCTGGCTGGTTCATTTAGGTAATACAGCTATTAGAAGTTGGTCTGATTTCGCGTGTGGTCCATAAGGAGAGAAAATACTAACTCTTGTGGCATCTGGTGGGAGGTAAACACGGGTGGGGGGGGGCGGAGGACTTTTATAATTCTGAAGGAAATTGGGGAGGAAAAAAAAATCGCCAGTCTGTGAAAAGATTTTTGCCTCTCCGGGAAGACACACACAGTAGCTGCACCGTTAGCTGAACCCCTGACACGGCGGTCTTTTGAATGCCTTAGGTATGATTTCACTTTCGCTCACATCAATGCTGACCTGAATGCCTTTCATATCTGATCCGCTGTGTCTCTCCCAGTAAACATCCCCTGAGGGGAGAACAAAGAAAGGAGCTCTTCTTCTTCTTAATCACAATTCAGCCCTTTCACCGCCGGCAGGCTCCATTTGCATTCTGCCACAGAAAGCCAAGATGAAAAGAAAGAGAGAGAGAGAGAGAGAGAGAGAGAGAGAGAGAGAGAGAGAGAGGGAGAGAGAGAGAGAGAGAGAGAGGGTAGTAGCTGAGTAAAATAAGTGAGGTGTTTGTGGCTGTTTGTTGGGCTTTCCCTAGTTACCAGCCTTATATAGTTGATGCTTAACCAGGCCCTGTCCCTCCTGACAGGCATATAGTGTTACAAGATGGCATGTCTGTACTATTCATGGCCAGCCGCTCAACACTTGAGGTAAAAAGTGTCAGAGAAGGATCAGATTCTCCCCCAGAAGCCTGTTAGACTTGGGTCAGGTGTGTGGACTTCCCACTCTGGAGTGCTGCCTAGTATTTGTCTCTTATTGTTTACCTCCAGGCCAGGGAGGCGCGGGCCCTGGGGGTGGAGGGGAGCTGGAGAGCTCAGGAGGGGAGAAGGGGGAGAGTCTCCAGAGGCCCTGGTCTGCTTTCAATGATGGGTGTCTGGCCCAGAGAAAAAGGGAGAAGTTGCTTACACCCAGCCTGAATGCACTGATACATCTTCAGGAAAACTGGAAAAGACTTTCCCATTTTTCCCCCTGACTTTTTATGATAATTCATATTTTCAAATGAAAGGGGAAAAAAGCCAAGAAAGAAACTCTCAAATGAGCCAAAAAGGAAAAAAAAAATTCTCTGAAAAGAATTTTAGGGGGAAAAGTTGGTCTATTTTAAAAAGCTTTGAGGGCTGTAAAGTGCCACGTTTTTCACACCTTCTTCATACTTTTTTTTCAGATTTTTTTAGTATGTTTAACATTTGTGAGATGACAGCCTTTTTGTATCTCAAACTGGATGCTTCAAGATTTGTAGGGAGGGGTTGGTGGTATTCACGTTCTCTTGAGAGAGAAAGTTTATGCCTAAAGGGCTCCTTCTTACTGGGAACTGTTTAAACCCTTGCAGGCGAACCTGTCAGGTTTTACTCTGTTATTTGCCTCCATTTTCAACATGCAAAAGTAACATGCAGTTAATGGTATTTGAATGAGACCACAGCAAGAGCAGAAACCTCTCGTGACAACTTTTCAGCTACATTATCTTGCTCCTAAACTGTCTTGTCTTTTTTTTTTTTTTTTCCTTTCTGAAACCACTTTTAAGATACCAACAGTTTTTTCTTCAACAATTAGATTAAGCATATAATGTGGGCGCACACGCACACACACGCAACTTTGGAAGTGCGGTCGCTTCAAACAGCAGGGTGAATAATTGGGAAGGGGGGGTGCTTTTGCGATAGTCATTGTGACAGATTTCACTTATAAGAGCAAAACTAGCAGAGATATTAGAAGTTGTACACGAGCATGTGACACAGATTCCTGTTTTTTTTTTTTCTTTTTCCCAGAAGATTTACAGAATTTACAAAAAGAGATTATCCCTACACCTTCCACCCCTCCTATCCACCCCCATGACCCAAGCAATGAAGGATTTAGGCAGATTTACTTCAGTAAACACCTTTGGACACTTGGGGGAAAAGTGGGAGTCTGTTTGCAAAAGGAGGCTTTTGTTAAGTGAGGTACCGGGATAATGCTTTACCAGGCAGCTGTGATATGAACCTACCCAGCAATGCAGGAACACTCTTTAACTCTTTGAGTGCCTGGCCTTCTGTGCTCAGCAGATAAAATCCTGGCTTTCCAAAGACACTCAGAATTCTGGCTCTAGCAGTTTGTTATTCAGACAAGTCTTGTAGACATGAAAACTGTTCAAGCTTTTAAGACAATGTGGTTTAATTAGATGAGGTGGACTTACATTGCTCATAAGCCCTCCAAATGGTGGTTTATAATTGGCAAGGGAAAAGAAAAAAAGAAAGGAATCAAGGCAACACATTAAAAATTCCAGGAAATACTTTAGAAAAGTTATTTTCATTTCCAGCTTTTAAGATATTAGACTACGGTAGCTAGAGGGAATGAAGCAGCTGGGGCCTCTCTCCTTACTATAAGAGACACCAGAAGTTTGTGATGAAGAAAGGGGTTTCAGCTGGAAAAGGTGTAAGAGACCAGCTCGGACAGTGACATTATCGCAACCCTCGCATCTTTTCAAGGGGGAAGTGTTGCCTATCTTTAGGAGCTTGGGAGGTCATGTGAACCTCAAGATTCAGGGCCTCAGGAAGGCTGTTACCAACTTGAGACTTTTCAGAGCAAGCAGAGAGACATTTCCAAGAGGAAGGAGTTAATGGTTATTTTTTGCTGGGCATAAGAATAACTTTTCAGGTGTTGCATTTGGGCTTAAATAAGATTGCCTTATTTAGTTTCGAAAAAGAGTGGAGGTGTCAATGTTCGAGCAGCCACGAATGTGTGAGAAAGTAAAGGGTATGAGACATGACAGAATTAAAGGTGTTTGCTATGTTGTTACACCGTGTGTCAGGCTGCAAGCTCCCTTTGTCACAGCCTCCTGGTGATTTGACAGCGCAGATCTACTTCCCTTCTAGGTGAGACAGCATTTTTTAACTGGAGTTATAAATATGGTACCCCCTTCGCATTGCACCCAGTCTCCCAGATCCGTGAATCCTATTGGAAAGCATCTTGCCCTGAGACACAATGAACAAGTGCTGTATACAGGGGGCTGTGCGCTCGGGGGCCGGGCATCGCCAGCATCACAGTAGCTGGCATTGACTGTTGTTTGGCAGGAAGGTCTTTTGCCAAATCATTCAATAATTAAGTTTTATGTTTTTTGTATGAATGACCAAGCATGCAGTATTCCTTTTCAAATCAAAGGGAGGCTTAAAATTACTTTTTGAACACTTTCAGACCATGGTCAGGTCACAGTTTGGGGGCTGAATTAAAATGATCTCATTCATGATCTAATTGAGGTTGGCAAAACCTTAGCAGTAGCAGGAGTACATAAATATAAATCAAAGACCAAAATTTAGCAAATCATATCATTTGCTAGAAATCTGCTCATGAATTATTCTCCGATTGCCAACCCAGAAGTTAAACTTTGTCTCCCCTCCCCAATGGTAACTGCGCATATTTTTTCAGGCTCCTGACAGGAAAGTTAGAGAGGCTGAAAAGAGAAATGAGAAGGAAGATGATCAACGTCTCATCAGATATTGTGTGTTTGTGACCCAAGAAAGTATGAGAGCTAATAAAGCCATGTACATTACCATGGAGGCTGCAGTCTGTGTTAGAAGTTATTTGGGGCTTCTGAAAACCAGACTTTGGAAGAGCAAGCAGCACATAAAGGCATGGGAGGGGAGCAAACATTTGAGAAAGATCTGATTGAACTTTGCTTTCTTTTTTCAATTGAGGAATGTAATCATCATAGTGATTCCTGATTTTTTTCAAACAAATTTAGTTCTATCACTGAGCCAAGTCGAGAGGATGAGATTTGAAGTAGTCGTTAGAATTAAAAGACAGTACACAAATGTTGGCATACATATTTAAGGTGCTTTTCATTCTTTTTATTTTTTTGAACATTACTATAAAATTAAAACTCCAGATAATTTTCCTTATAATCCATGGGATTAAATGCCATGTTCTGTTATACGTAATCCATTTTTAGTTGTTCTTCGTTTTTCTTGGTTGCCGTGTGTTATTTCAGCTTAAACCCACACACAGTCTAAACTGGAGGAGACCTGATTCTGAACTTCAGTATTTTGAAGTTAACATTTTTAAGTCCCACTTAAATGAAGATATTCTTTCAAGCAAACAGTAAACACAGAACTGGTCAGTTTAGCAAACTTTATCACAAGAGCAAATACATGAAGTTGTGTTTTTAAATCATGATGATAAAGGAGAAACATTTTTAAATAATTTCAGATGATGGAGGTGAATAATTGCATTCTTTTGGGAACAGGTAATTGACATGAATGATTTCCTGTGACAAAACATATCCTAACATAAAAAAGTATAATGGATTCCTCCTTAACATTGCTAATATAGCAATATAGTGATTTTTGTTCTTTATATACTGTTTCATATTTCTTTTTATAATCAACTCTGGGAAAGAAAGGTACTCCTGACAAGGTGGTAGACACCCCCTCCCCAAAATAAATAATCAATAACAGATCAACAGATTAAGATATCATGCTATTTAAGATCTGAGATTTTTTTCGCTCTCTTAAATGAATGAGTAAGTTTAAAGGAATATAGTGTCCAGGTGATCTACAAATGTAGTAGATAGCTTTCACTGTTTTTAATTTTAAATTGTATTTCTATTGTTTTATATATCTAAGTAACCGTAATCAAGGAAACTTTGCATTTTGCCTATTCTTGGAGGTACCTAAGTTTCTATTTTAGACACAAAGCACATCAGTGGAAGTGTTTCACATCATGAGATTTCTCAGTTTTAAGAGGTGAGGTTTATATATAAAGAACTCAGTAAACTGTGTTTTCATAATAAATAAGCCCATTAAAAGGGGAAAATCTCTAAGCAAAATGGTTGTCCTCTAAAGATTTTCCATCACCTTTGCTCTGCTGATGGGAATTTGAAAACTAAATACAGCCTACGTGCACACACACACAGATGCACCCTAGGGCCCCAACTCTGGGACTTTTTAACTACAATTTTATAGCTTGTGAGTGAGATACATTTAAGCAAAAATAGTAGAGGTGAAGAATTAATGCAGACTCCTGTTTAGTAGGATTTATTGTAAGAAAAGTGTTCCCTACGCCACATGACTCTTACAAAACTTGCTTGCCCCTGTTAATCTAAGCTTTAAGTGTATTATTTAGGATAAATTACAAGCTTTGTGCTTTTAAACTGTTTTCCTTCGTTTTCCTTTAATATTATCAACCTTAACACAGATTATGCTAAATTGATTGCAAATTATTATGGCTTTTAAAACAGCATTCAGGAGTTCTGAATAAAGATGGTATTTTAAAGTAGCGTTTACAGTATTTAAAAGAAAGAAAAGAGAAGGGGATTAAACTATACTGAACACTGAGAAACGTGTAGAGTTTTATACTTGTGCAGATAAAATGTGAGGTAGCCTTGCCCTGTGAAACCAAGACCACAAATGATATGTGTCAGTAGGTTCTTTGATAGGGCTTCTGGCCACAGTGTTTTTGTGCTGTCAAACTGCTATGTTGAACAAACACCTCCTCTGGGACAAAGTGATAAATGCAGAGACAGGCTGGCTTCAACCAGCCTTAGCGACCTCCTCCACCATGTCCCCACCCCCTGGCCCACCTCCCATAGGTCGGCCACCCCTCCACCCTGCTTTGCCCCTTTACCTGAAATTGACATTTAGAGAGAGATGCCCAGGGCTTTTCAAGGTGTCAGTGGTGAGTAATTATTGATACTCCCCAAATCTTATGAATCAGTTCTCCGAAACTGCAGGCAAAGTCCTTTTTCTGGCAGGCTTTATCTAGTCTTTTTTTAAATGGAAATGGACTGAGCTTCTCAACTTTTGCCAACTTGAACTTTTTCCACTTTTGCTTAATCATTTGAAAACCACTTGCTTTCCTCTTGTCTTTCCCCCAGTCACCGGCGTTTTATTTTCTAATGTTCGAGCAATTATGTTGTGCAACAGAAAACAAAATTTTGCCTTAAAAAGTCCAAACACTATTACCTTCTACTTTTCACTTTCCAGCATTCTTTTCGGGCTAACACTTCAAATGTATAGCCAACTGATTTTTTTCCTCCTCTCTCTTGGAGCCATTATTCTCTGACTAAAACCTGTTTACTGGTGCCTTTGTGTGTGCGTTTTTTTCCCCCCGACATTAAATGAATTTCCATCTTCTACTTCTGCAATCTCTAAGAAATAGATAAACCATTATATTTTTTCCCAGCTCGTATTTTAAAGCGGTGATCCTGACAGCAGGACGATTATTGCACTTTATGTTTTAGTGGATGTTTGCTGTTGCTAGTTACAGCAACACTTATCATAAGACAGCAAGAAAAGAGTAGTCCCTGGTAATTAAAGTAATGAAATATTCATTTACTCTACCTTTTCTGTAGTCTCACAAATTAGGCTGCTACATTTAATGCCTGCACTGCCTCTGTTTTTATTATAATGGCAGCTTTCGCATCTGCAATTAGGACTAATTCTGACAGTTACAATTTCTGAGGGATGGTAAACAGTGAAGGAGATGTGCAGCAGAGGTATTACACGTGAAAAGCCCTTGTCTCTTTAACCTTGTTGTTTTTTTTCTCGCAGAGGTTACCTTTTCCCGATGGTGCAAAATCGACTTGACATAACTGTTCATCAGTTTCAGGGTTTTCCCTGGAGGTATTTGCATCAAATCAGCCCAGTCAAGCTTCAAGTTGAAATTGGCAGGCCAGAAACTGACAGGGTAGAGACTGGAAAAGAGACAGCTAAAGTACAGGCAGCAAACTGACAGTAGCAGAGTGAAAGACAGAGAGAGAGAGGGGGAGAGGGGTTGAGAGCGAGAGCTTTTCAACTTTAGTGTAAGGGAAATCTCAACTCCTGTATGGATCTCAGTAGCAAGTATCCTGGAGGAACTTGAAAGGTCGAGAGATTCAGAACACCTTCAGCTAATTCTTACCACTAGGGCTCACCAGCCCTGCTCCCGGGGTTCACTCTCATTTAATCTGATTGGATGCCTGAAGAGGAGTGGGCACACTTAATTAAACCGGAGGAAAGTTCTGAGGCACTTCCTTAGCACTTATTAAAGCTTGAAAGCCAAATCTCATGATCAGTGTTATAGGAGGGAAATAAGGCGGTTTGGGGTTTTTCCCTGATTGTTAACTTGTAAGAAAGTTAACAATCCTTCTCTTTACCAGGTTTGTTTCCCCAGGTCTCTACTCTGAAGCAGATTAAATGTTCCCAGAGACCAGAGCTTAGGAGACTGTCAGATCAAAAGTTAGTGCATTTTTGTCAACAAAAACAGCCACCTAGCAAAAATTACATTTAAAGAGATACTCCTTTGAATAACACGGGGTTGCAAGTTCTCTTGGTCAAATAACGCCCTCCTATCCTGATAACGGAAGAACATTTATTCAGTTGTTTAAAGGCTAAAAAACCGTGGGAAAACCTTAAGATAGCAATGACATTAAACTTTTATTTCACTATCGGGAACGTCACTTTGAGAAAAATTCTATGATTGAAAAACTTTTATAATTGCTTTGACAAAGAAAACAAATATGAAAAGTGCTCCCTTTGCCCGAGTGCATTTTTTTTCTCCTTTACGTCCTTTTTTTAAAAATCAATATTTTTTTTGTCATTCTTCCTTATTTCTTCTAACTTTGGGGGGGGGGTTGGTGTCTTTACTAGATGATTTAAAATCCTCACCACTTTCCAACTAGACTTGGGGGTCGAATAAGCCCTTGCTTTCAAAGCGTCTTCAGGCTCTGTGTATGACAGGCATTGGCTGATCTGCTGATGCCCATTCGACAGGCACTGTTGAACTAAAGTGGTGTGACGGCACAGTTTTGTTAAGCTCTGAACAAAGAGCTGAAGATGCCTTCCTGGCATCGTCCATGTGCATATTGGCCTTGTCACAGTTTTGCTTGATTTAATGCTCAGTTTATTCCTAGATATTAAAACTTAAATTCCGAACAGTATGTTTTCAAATACTACATACCAACTTTATTTTAAAAGCTTCAACTTCAAAGATCCCAGGGTTCATTTGCTCCTCCAATTTCTATGTAGCCAACATTAAAACACAGCTTTGGAAATAAATAGATTGCCAGTAGCCTCTTAGCTGTTATCCATTTAAAAATGGGATTCCAGTCTTAAAAAGTCTTATTAGGGGGCAAGATTTATTTTTCTTTGATCATTGGTTGAAAGTCATCATCTATTTCCAACAGTGGATCCTCGCATAAATTCCTGAGGAAAAGTTACCTTGTGTGCACACGGTCTGGGTAGACTTTTAAAAAGATATACTATTTAAAAGATATTCAGTTATAAAAGAAACCATTTACAAATACCTGTCAGGGTAGGCACATGGCTACCGGCAGGAAAAAGAGAAATCAAGGGAGTTTTTGTTAAAGTGAGCCCTATTTCGGAGACAGCAACAGAATTAGGATTGAGTCTTAAAAATAAAATAGTTGTTATAAAAGTCCCTGTTCCACAGACAACAGCTAGCTCTTCAAAAGAAAACTGAAGTTTAGTACTAAATTTAGATTCCCGTGTCCGGTTGAATGTGCCTTAGAGCTTTATCTCTGCCGGGTTTTTTGTTTCCTCTCTGCCTCTTTTCCTCCCTTCAGGTTGGCTTCAAGTGTTTGCTAAGAGATTAGTTAGCAAGTTTATATTGAGGAGGTAGCCATGGGAAGCAGCTCTCTGCTCCAAGGAACGCGCAGTGGGTCAGAGCGTGAAGATACAGGGAGCTAAGACTGACTAAGGCCCTGATCAGGTACTTTATTTTCTCTTAAAGACACACCCACTTGTAGAAAGGTTTGTGGGGTGACTTCTCATCCCAACAGGAGCACAGATGTTACCACTTTTAGAAACTTCTAAACAAGCATGATGGCTGGAGCAACTTCATGAAAAAAAAAAAAAATTAAGTCTACCGCCAGAACACTCCCTTTTCGTTATGTAAAGAGGTTATAATTTGAGATATTCAAGGTTATTTTCACCTCCATTCATAAGACAACATCTTCTGTGTTCTGAGGAAGGTGGCAAAGGAGAGAAAAATATGCAGCAGCATGAAAGTATTGCTGCTAATTACCAGTGAGACTGCGCTAAAAATCTGAACTTGAAGCTGTAGAGTAAAACACATACAAATTTCCACCTGCCCTAAGCGTGCTTTCTTAGCAACGACAGTTTCATGAACTGAAATAAATTGCCTTTTCTTCCAGTAGTAGTAGTAGTTTACTCAATATCATTTATACCAAATAATTTTCACAGCCAAAAACAGTGATACAGGTAGGGGTAACTAGGCAAGAAAACGTTTTATTTTTTAGTTTTGTGTAATATTATACATGAAAAAGACACCCCTGCTAGCAACACCGATAAGATACTCTGGCCTGTTCTTTTAATTTAATGAGAGATTTTTGTGTCCATCGCCATTGGTGTGAACAAGAGTTAGACATGCAAACCTCCCACCTGGCAAAAGAATAGAGCTTTTAATATATTAATGGGGCAGATTCTTACTTCATATATGAAGTAAATTCTGGCATTGGTTTGGTGCTTCCTACGAAAACTTTGTTAGACAAATAGAAGTTGGTCCGAGTAGCCCTCCTGCTCCAACCCCCAGCTCAACATGATCTGCTGTGTCGTGCTAACTCATAACATTCTATCTGTAAATTGCTCTAAATGAAGCCATAATCCTCACCATGTTTTATAACAGATGCATGGCTAGGACCAACATGACTTCTCACCTTTTAATGAACTGTCCTACTTTAGGATCTTCTAAGGAATGGAGTGTAAAAAGAAGCAAAGTAGAAGATGAAGAGATCTCGTAAATAGTTTCCTTTGAACATCCACAACTGCTTACATGGCCTTTTCCCCTTTTTTCCAGGCTAGCAGAAATGGCATGCCCAGGGCTCATGCAAGCAAGCACATTTTAGAACTATTCATTGGATGGTTTGAAAGAGACACCAGCCCTGTGATACCAATGAAGGGCACTGACCGAGAACTTAGTCCTGGGATGGAGAGTAGGTGTGACGTTAGGATAAGGAGTTCCTGAAGGAATCTGTGATTCGTGTGAAAACAGGAAGCGTAGATCTTCTGAAACCCATTGGTCGGCATCAGGTTTCAAATAAACAGAGATTGACGGCTGCTTTTTTTCCTCCCACCCCTTTCCTAGCTGAGTGAGGAAGTTCTGCTTCATGTAAATAAGATCTGTGAATTTATCTGCATGAGGTAGGGCTTTAATGATCAGTATCTGCAAGCCAGGAGCATGAATGTGATCTCACTGTATCGCAGTGTAGAGATGAGATAGTCTAGAGCTACAGCACACCAGTGCATTGTGCCCGGGTGCCGGGAACAATTCTGCCATTTCCAAAGCAGCGACTCTTTCTTTTTCATCATTGTTTCCTTACCTCACTTGTATGCTTCTTCTGATACAGATCTGAGTGAGTTGTGCAAGCTTCAGACTTGCCAGCCCCCAGCTCCCAGGCCTAGTAGAGTAATTCATAAATTTACCATATTAGACTATCAGATTGAAACCAAGGGTTTCTACTAGTGGTGGAATTGGAAAGCCCATTGTTTTGATTATCATTTCATCAGCCCCAACTGATACTAGTATGCTCAAGGAAAACATACTTCAGTTACAGTTGATTTTCAGATTCCAAAATGGTGCTGCAAAGCCTGTGCATCTCTAATTATATTTTATGCTAGGCTGTGCAATACCAAAATATACGCTGCAGCAATCAGTGAGTGAACAGTATCAATCAATTTGTAAACAGATGAAGTCACTCATTCCCAAACTGGTTTTCCAAAAACAATTACTAAATTACAATAGAAAAAAATTGTACAGTTACTGTATTTGTGTGCTGTGTTACAATCAACATACCAGGGAAACAAAACAATTTAATGCAGAAAAATCATCATTCATCTACATTATAATTGCTTCTTTTTCACATCTACAGGGCGGTTAATTAAAATTGTGATTAAATGCGGTCGCGCTGCCTAAGATGTCTTGCCCAAAACAGGTGGTACAGAATTTAAAAGTAAAAAAAATGTAATTAGCATTGGAAATTGAGAAATTGCCTGTAAGAATCAGTGTTAATTTCAGTCAGTGATGAGGTAATTTATAAATGAATGCAGTGGAGGCTGTGCAAATGCACATTGCCTTCCTTGCCATTCTTAGCATTCTCAGCATGCAGGTGAAAATGTTTTCAAAATATTGAGGTAATTTGAAAATCAATCCATGCATTCTGTATCTTTTTTCCTCCCGTTTGTACCAAATGCTGAACAAATGCTGCCATAGATGGCACGCTCCACCAGTTTTTTTACTTTCTAAAAGCAATGCTGCACATATTTTAGACCTAGATTAAGAAACGTCACAACACCAATTGCAAGTCTAAAATTGTTACAAGGGTCTGAATCGTCCACCTGAAGTTCTGACTAACGTGGATTTGGTTTGCTGCATGTTACTCCCGTCGGTGAGATGGAGACCTGGAAAGAAATTTTTTCACGGAACAGGTAGTACAGACGTAAGGACTCTTAACCAATCCAATAAATACTTGAGGTTCTATTTCTTAAGTTTAAGGAAGAACTAGAGAGTTCTAAAAAATCTGCTTTTAATGGAAGAAATTTAACTTTCATGTGCTTACCCTCATCAGCTGAGCAATATGAATTTAAGATATTTTAATCATTAATCGAAAAGAATATGGGGTTATAGTATCTGGCTTCTTAAAGAGACTTCTTGGGACTTTTTAAGCGTTCTCTTCCTGTATTTGGCACTCTGCAAAATGATCACTCCATATAAAGCTTATCCTAAGAATATGCTTAGTTAACTGTTATAGATCAATCTGATAATCAGATTCTCTCATGTAAAATATTCTGCCTGGTTCTTTGCTGTTCGAGGCAGAAATCAGTGATTTCACTCTGAAGATATTCTTTGGGTAATCCTGACATTTTTGGGAGAGAGACAGAAACTAAGGACCAGTCTGTTTCTCTGACGGTATCTTACCATCCTCTGATTTTAGGCCTGTTATCGGGTCTACCCCCATCAGTTTTAGGATACAGATGAACTGTGCAGTTTAGACTGAGTGAATGGCATGCCGTCATTTCTCCCGTATTTAAATCATTTAATATTTAGTTTCCCATTTAATGTTACAAGTAGAAATAAAATGAGACCTATATATGGAGGAAACTGAAAGGTTACCAGTTAACTTCAAGATCCTGCTGTCCCCACTAACTGTGATCAGGGCGATTTCCTCTTCCCGCAGTCAGTTCACCTTCAGTGAGGAAGAGTGCATATTTCGTCAAAGAATGGCTTCCTGGATTCCCTTCAGGACCTGTGAACATAAGATCTGCAGCCACATGGGACTTGGCTCAAGTTTCAGGAGAGTGGTGGGACAGGGGAGGGACTATGACGTGCTCCGGGCTGTGCTGGTTCTGAGTTTACAAGGGGTCACAAAGGTTAGAGAATCACAGATGTCAAGAGAGCTTCAGGCCCTACCCCTTGAAAAATTTGCAGTAGAAATCTTCTTACCTCTTTACGTTTAGTTCGTAGTCCTCTGTAAGCTCGCAGGGCAGCGTGGAGTTCTTTACATGGGAATTTTCACCTGTGTTACATCAGACCATTGACAAGGACCATGTCTTTTAGAGCTCATCTCCCAAGTACCGTCTCCATTCTCTTACAGAGTCATCGGGATCCTCAGAAAAGGTCTGAACTATAGGGCTATGCCGGCACTAGATTGGCCAGAAATTTGGTTTTTTTAAGTCCTTTTTCTTTTCAAAGTTTGCCATATGAGCTTACGTGCTTCATTCTGCCATTGCTAGAAGCAGTACCTCTTCGAAGCTGATGTCAGGCTCATGGAAGAAAAATGCACATTTTCTTTTTCCACTCAGGGCTTCTTTCCGCCTTCATTCCTAAGGGTGATCTGAGCTTTGCATTATAAGAAAAAAATTTTTTTCTTGTTTCAAAAATAATTGAAATGTGTGCCACTGGGTCCTTTTTTAGGCTTCTGGTATTTCAGTAAAAAATGGCAGCATTTATTCATCCTGCATTAATTGAGCATCTACTATGTATAGGCACTGAACTTGAGGCTGCAAATCAAAAAATGAACGATGGAGCCTGGAGCCCTGAGGAGCTCACTGTCTAGTGAGAAGGGGTCCTCCAGAAGTGAGGAAAATGTGATGAGTGCCATAGGAACTTTGTATCCAGTGAGTAGAGAGCGCAGATGATGGGCTTAACCAGATCTGAGAGCAGGTGGTGAGGGCAGGCTTCCTGGGGGAGGCAGCTTTTTGAAGGGAGGATGGTCACGTGACTCGGATTTCCCCAGTGGAGTCGGGGAAGGGCATCCTGGGCTGAGAGGAGGGCAAGTACAGGCCTTGGAGGAGGGAAAGGGAGACCAGCTCAGGTGCTGTCAGGCAACTGACATGTCTGGAACAGAGCACCAGTGCAAGGGGATAAGCTTGAATTGAGTCTGCAAAGGCGGCTTGTGAGCAGAAGTACCTCCTGTCACATATTTCTGGCTCTTATCCAATAAATAGGTGATGGTGAGCTCGTGAAACGTTTTTTAAAGAAGAATGCCATAATCATATTTGTATTTCAGTGAAATGTCCCTGGCAACTGTAAGAAAGCTAATATTATCTAACATTTATTGAGTACTTATAATGTGCTGAGACCTGTGCTAAGAATTTTGCCTGTGTCATCTGATGTTGCCCTGACAACCATTCTATCAAAGAGATGCTATTATTTCAATACATTTTTTACCGATGAGGAAATGAAGGCTTAGAAAGGGCATGAGTCCAGAGTCAGAAAGAAAGTTTATGGTTAAATGTTACTGGAATCATAGAATTTCCAGAATTACAAGTAATTCTGGAAAAACATTTGGAAAAAGAAACCTAGCGCTCGAAAAAGAGTTAAAGTGAGGCAATTTGATTTCCTTTTCTCTAGGTGAATAATGAGACTAAGTTGAGTGTATGGATTTTTTTCATCCTCAAAATTCTTCCTTTCATTTATCGCTAGGCCAGTTTGAAAAATGAAAAATGATTCTTAATCCTCAAGAAACTGATCCTAGAATGTGTTACATCTCTGGGAGTTTGGAAAGAGATGGTTAACAGACAGCCCTTCAAAACAGTAGAGTTTAGTAAACCCTGGAACACTGGCCTTGCTGATTTAATTCATGACATTAAGGCCTTATGAGGAAGCAAATGAAAATAATCCCTTTGCGATGACTCTTTTCCCCCTTTTCTGAATTAACTCTTCCATTGCCTAAGACTTACCAATCCTTAAACTACCGAATTCTCCACACTGCCTTATCTCCGCCATCCCATGGCAGGCCCTAAAGCTGCTAACATTTTGTAACAACTATGTGACAAATTGTTGTGCTTTTATTCATGTCGGACATCTTTGCCAGGCTTGCTTGTTGTGTTTTCTGTTTGGCTGTGTCATGGGACCAAAGGTGGCTGCCTTTGTACAGCATGTCAAATCTGGTTAACATGCAGCCATTTATCTTTAAAACCACTCCCGCACAATGGCAGCGGTGGGCCAGGCCACAGGGCTCCCAGCACAACCTGATTTTTCAGACCATCTTTTCTGCATAGGGGGGAGCACATTGGACAGCAGAAAAGATGTTTTGTGATTTGGGGAATCTCTTAAAGACTAATTGTAGAGTGCAAGTGCAGTGTCGCTGGACTGCTGGGTGCCCAGCGAAGTGAGGAAAATCAGAGACAGCACAGGCTGAAAGAATGAAGCGAGAATGCATATGTCTGTGCACAGTACTTTGCTCACACAGAGAATTCACACATAGACAAAAGCATGTTTGCTTGGTGGTTATTTGCAGGAGATTCTATAGGCACAGTGTGTGCCTATATTGGCACATAAGCCTTCTTTATGTGTTTGTATTGGTGAGGGTGTCCACACGTGAACATGGAAATGGGCTGGTGAGGGAAGACAATTTGCTGTTACAGATTTAAGACACGGGAAAGACCTAGTTCACTGAGGCGTTTCTCTCCTAATGTAGTAGAAACAGAATCTTTGTTTTCTACGGTTGTTTCAATAAAGGACTCTCTGTGTGTTTAAGGAAGACTCAGAGCCGGTGAGTGTCAAGTGCTACAGTGCAAGATACTGAGGACTTTCCTCACTTTAAAATGACTGCAAACTTTATAACCTAATTCACTTTGGGTTTTCATTTCTCAATTTCTTCAAGGTGTCTTGGGGATGATTTGCCCTTAAATAACTAATTATCAGCAAAGGAGAAAAGATAGCAATAAAAAAAATGTGATAAACCTTCATGAACTAATTTAACTAAAACGAAAAATTTACTTCTTTGGATCAGTGAAAGGACTGAGCATAGCAAAACCACACGCTTTAAATGAATTGTTAGGGATTGTAAGTAGTTAATATAAATGTATATATACATAAATATATATATACATACATGTTTGTGTATGTGTGTGTGTGTGTGTATATATATATATGTGTGTATATATATATATATATATATATATATATATATATATATATATATATATATACACTGAGGTTGCTTGAAGAAACAGGCACCCAGTTTTTCTTTTTCTCTTTCTTTCTCTCTCTCTCTCTTTTTTTTTTTTTGTGAGTAAAGGACCCAAGAGATTGCCTTTCACTTTGAAAACAATCTCTAATATCAGGAAAATGCGCTGTTTGTTTATGCGTACATAATGCAAGTTTGTCCGCCTGGGAACTGCAGCAAATGGGAGAAGTATGCATGGATTTCACAGGTAACAGGATTACGTGGGCACATAATTGATCCATTTGGAGAAAAAAAATGACAGTGCTCTAAAGATGCCTAGGCTTTGGAGATGGAGTTTATGAAACAGGCATTTGTAAATTCAAAGGAATCAATATGTCAATTTTATTACATCTCAGAACCAGCTGGGCATTAAAGGAACAGTAGCCTTTTAAAAAAAATTGCAGCTGTGGTATTCCCACATTGTCTACCTTTCTTAAAGGGCTTAGAATTTAAGGACATGAGCTTAAAGATTTCTACCTTTCCAGAAATTGATTTACGTTGTCAAAAAACCAATAATTTAGCTTTTTCTCAGTTTTCAACCTAACCAGTCCATTAAAATGTCTGCCTTATTATTACAATTAAAGTATAATAATAGATATAGTTAATAAGCGGAATAGTGACTCTCACAGCGCTTGCGTACAGTCAAGGATTCATTAGAATTCATGTCTGCATTGTGCTTTTCAATAAAGTGTAGATTTTACCTCTTCACTGATCTAAGAACATAATTTAAGAGCTAAGCTTTGGATGTCCCACAGAATTTGGTCTGTGCAAGTATGAAATATTCCTGTTTTATTAGAGTTTTTGACAATTCAAAAAGACCAAGCTATTTTAAATTAAGTTCCCAGATAATAGGATTTGGACAACAGCCATAAGAGACGTGCATGGGATGTGAATTCAAGATAGTTTTTTAAGGTCCCAAAGAGCTTACACAACTAAGGATGAAATTTAGAAGCTATTAACTGGTCCACTCGTAGGTGAAGCGATACTTGCTTTCACATACCTACTGTGTGCTGCCTACTCCTACCTCGACAGTGAACTGCCCTGCTATTTCATACTCACATCTCCCCTCCCCAGACTCCTGCTCCAAGAACATCCTTAGATCCATTCACTTACAAGGAATGGCGTCCAGCTCTCCTCTCTCCCTAGGGAATGAGGAATTCAATACCATGAAAAGAATGGAGCATTCAGACACAAACAAATCTGTGTCCGAATTCTGCCACTTACTCTCAGGTGGCCCTGAGTATATTTCTTAACCTCTCTGAGCTTCAATTCATAATGTTTAAAATGGGGTCCAATATTTATTTTATAGGAGCATTGGAGTCTTGAACAAAAATTGAAGGGCAGTATCTGAAGCCTAGAAGACACTCAGTACATTCTGCTTATGACTATTTCAAGGTGTGACTAATCAGGCTGCCAGGAATTCTGTGATAGAGGTACCTCAGTTTCTGGGTCATGCCAAAACATTCTTGAAAAGAGGAAACAATAACCTTCAGCTGAGTTATTCATTCCTCTTCAATTCTTTAGGGAGTGTTAAAAAACAAAAAAGGAAAAGAAATAGTCGCAGGGGTTGGCATGGCCTTGTACCTCTGCATTTCCAGGAAATAGACATGGTACTTTTCCTTTATAGGAACAATGCCCTCTTTAAAAATGTTCTCAAAGAATATATTCTGAGCTGACCTTTATCACAGCACTTTACAATATCTGATTCCTGTTTGTCTTCTCACAAATGTATAAATGCCTTGAGGACAGTCTTGTTCATCTCTCTGTCACCAGTGACTAGCTCAGCTCATGGAACGCAAAAATCATTTTGTTAAAGGGAGGCTGTACTTAATACGAAGACGAATCCATTCTACTCAACTATCTTCTGATAATGAATACGGCAGGTACATTAAACATTTAGTGTATATTATAATATCTAGAAAAAAGCTTTGGATAACTTACATTAGACTCCCTACCACCCAGTTAACAATGTCTTGAACTTCACTTAGTGACAGCTATGCCATTTTGAATACTTGGGATTTTTTTTCTTTTCTTTTCATTTAGTTTATATTTAAATCAACTGGCTTTCCGCCTTTCGCAATGACACCTTTAAGAGTGAGTCAGGGAGGCAGACAGAGAGGCAGTGTGGGTGCCCGGTAGAGGCGAGGCTTTGAACATCTGGCCTCAAATTGGTTTCTACTTCGTACCAGCCATGCAGCCAGAAGCAAGTCACTCAACCTAACTGTGTCTCCATTTCTCATAATACTTATGTTACAGGATTGTTGTGAAGAATTATTGGTGATAGGTAGAAGTATCAAACACATAATAGGTATTTGATGATCTGTCCTCACCCCCCACTCTTCAGTGTGTTTCTTGAGTATCTACTTTGGGTTAGCATTTAGTCAGTTTCCCCCCTTGCTCTTCTGTCAGGCATCAAGTCAGTCAACATTTAATACACACCAATGGTGGACATCTTACCTCACTTCCAAAAATCATCATGAGAATTGGACTGTTTTCTGTTCAAGGACATGAGCATGTAGAAGTACCTTCTGTACTTAGAATCACAATCATTCTAACTATTTTCTGCCTAATCTGACTGTTTCTTTGTTCCCACCATCGTTTTTAGTGAACCACTTTGGTATTTCTGCAAGGCTTGGCCACCATTCTGTGCTTGAGTGTCTCAGCTGTCTCTTCTTCTATGATCCTTTTAAGACAGCAGAAAAAAAGATGCGCTAAGGTCTCTTGACTTTATATGTTTGCCACGCAGCTATGGGGATTGGTTAGTTAATAGAACAGATTAAAACACTTTGTTTGCTTCTGCTTAAGCATACCAGAAATACATTCAAATCTACAGCTACAAAATGTAAAGAAGGTAGTCCAAATATAGTACTACATAATGAGGCTCCCTGTTGGTAGTATATAAAGCAGTTTAGAGTATAGCTTCAAATTCTAATGAAGATCATTTTAAATTTTGCACTGAATTGTGAATTTAAAATTCCCATGTTCTCCATAAGTATCTGAAGAGGGGCATGTAAATACCATAAGTGAATTAATTACTGCCTTAAGTTGGTAAAGCATGTGTGAATCCAAACTTTATTCTTGAACTTGCACTTCTCTTCCCAAGGTTTTTTGAACCATTTCCTATATGCCGAGTTCTGAGTACCTATTCAACTGCTGAGGACATATAAAAAAGGTATTTTTCTTCGCATGGATTAAATATTTCAATCTCAGAAAATCACCACCACCACAAAAAGTCTGCCCGGTACCATGTCCATGTATGACATGAAATTCATAAAGCAGAAAAGGGAGATTTATAATCAAAAACTTAGGAAACTATGAAAAAATTTCACCTTAACTTTCACCCCTCCTTTTGCTGTTAACAGTTATCAGTTTCTTTCTCTGGAAAGAAACTTAAGGCGAAATGGCAAGAATATCTTTAACTCTTTTTCTGTTTTGGTGATGTAATGTGGGACCACAGAAGTTATTGGACAACTTTTCCAAGCTGACTTTTTGGCAGTAAACCCCAGAGGGAGGGAAAATGGAGCTGTCGTGAGCTCGCCGATGTCGCCCACATGGTGCCCACACTGGTTCCTTCAGAGACCTCATCATTTCCACGGAAGGGCCAGAGGCCCTGCCAATATCTGCACATCATTGGCATGACAGACCATAACAGCTTCTTCTGAGCCGTTCCGGTCTGTGGTGTCAATGCGTACTCAGGGAGTCCTCAATGCACGGATCATTGACACGGCATTACATAACGGCTCCTTAGCAGCCATTATTGGGTATCAAGTCAATGCATACTCAGGGAGCCTTTAACGCACAGGCCTGCGCGAGCAGACACATTCCGCATACTAAAATTCCTTAGGAAAATCAGTCATTGCCCATGTGTGATCGCTGTTGTCCATTTTGAATTTTAACCATTTTGGGGAAAAGGCGAGAAGGGAAAATACCAGAGTCCTCTGAAAAGTCCTTCAGAGACCGATAACAAAAGTTGTCTGGGTGGGCTGAGCACGTGAAGATGATGAGCATCTAACTTTTTCTTTTCCATAGCTTCATTTTATTGTGTCGAAGTTCTAGAAAGCACTCCGCTTTCACGGAGGCTCTTTTCAGGCAGGGTACAGCCCAGAAAACCTTTCTTATGGTTCAGAAATAAATCCCAGAAAATGTTGTGGAAATGATGACAGGCTATCTAACTATAAAATAACGGTAGTAGGTATCATTATAATAATCTCACAGAACTATACACATCAAAAATATAGTTTATGATGATCTCTGCAAGAGATTTCGGTTGGCTGTCATTCCAGACTTTTAATAAATAACATGTTGGGTAGGAAAGGTTCTGCAAGGATCAAAATAAAATAATGATAATGAAGATGAGAGGAATAATAATAATAGAGCCACCATTTAGTATATCCTCACTATGTGGCAGGCATTCTGTGTACATTATCTCATTTAGTTTTCTCAACAGATGTTACAAATCAGGAAACCGTAGCAAGGTTAAGTAACTTGACTGATGTCACACAGCTGCTGAGTGACAGTGGTGGGATTTGAACTGGGTCTGGTGAGAGCCACGCTGTCACCATTATATTGCTTCTAACGACAAACACCTTCAAGGAACTAGGTTTTTATACAGAATATCCAACCCCTTGTATGCTTATTGATCAGGAAACTGAGGCAGGGTAGTTTTAGTAATTCCCCCAAATAATAAAGAGAGTCAAAGTCAGTACCGGAACGCAACAAGAGAGCATATGCCCTTTCTCTCTGACCACATGTTAACCACAGACGAGACTTGGGAATTTCAGAGACTCTGTTTGTGTTTTAGAAGGAATGTCCACTGCTGCCACCACTCCTGAAAAGATTTCCCCACACCAAGTCAAAATGGTGCAAGTTTGCTCTTGTTGATATTTTTTCCTTTTGTGTTCTGCTTACTGACTGACATCTGCTATCATGCTAAGCAGGTGTTCCTATGTAAACGAACGTGCCCTGTTTGTGTTTCGCCATCCTCGCTGCTGCGCACCCAAATGAGCAGCGTGATTAAGAATCCTGTAAATTTTTGAAAGGAAACGGATGGCTACCCTACTAGAACATAATTACACCGTTCCAACATCCGCAGCTCACTGCTGCAGCAGAGTTGGAGAACAGCAGAAATTAATAATATATAATAGCATCATTCTCGTAATTTATAAATGAAATAAAGTAGAGAGGAGATTCTGCTGATACGCATTTTCTCCTTAATTCTAAAAGACAAAGTATAGATTAGAATTTTAGTGGGGTGAAACCTGGCCAGCAGTCTCCCACTAAGTTGCCTGATTCATGATAGGAGTGTTTTTGCTTAGGGAAAGGAGCTAATATCTTTTATTAGGCCAGGGGGAAAAAATGAATAAACAAGGCCCTCTAAAGGCAATACTAGATAAAGGGGGCCTGAGAAACATCGCTGCGGATTGCGTGCCCACTGTATTGTAAAAAGGTATTATTACTTTAAGACTTCATTGTGTGCTGCATTTTTTCTTTTATTATAATAACATGCCACTGTAGGTCAAACCCTCTGAGAAAAGAGAGACCTGATCAGTTAAAGATGTGGTCCTACATAAATTTTATGTTAGAAAGCATTTGTGTAAGTACAACAATACACACAGAGTGAACAATCCTGTACTGTACAACAAAAAATTTGTTAATAGGGTAGATGACATGTTACATGTTTTTTACCACAAAAGAATGTCTTTATGTCTTTTAAAACATTATTTTGAGCACCCTGAATGTGCCAATGAGCCTCTTGTTACAAATCACCATTAGGGTAAGGGGCTTGATTCTTTTAATCATGCGTTTCAACCATGCTGGAGAGATAATAGAACTTTCCAAAGAGGCAAATAAATTATCTGTTAAAAGTAGCTGGTCCATTTCTCTGTGACATAGGATTGTGGGAGGTGGTTAGAAATTTAACATATTTTTCTGTCTTTACTTGCCATAGATAAGCTGCTGGAGAAATGAACACAGTCAATTGTTTCAAGGGTCTGTCCCATGTGAGCCCAATGCCCACAACAGACAGAGACAGGCAGAGAGAGAGACACACACATACACATACACACAAGCAATTAGCCTTGAGAAAAATAATATTTATATTACTTAAATAATGCTATTTAAGCAACTTTTTGTGCTTAATTCCAAAAAATGACAGTATGTCCCAAAAAACGTCAACATGGATCTTCTTGCTTTAATGAACCTTAGAGAACATGAAAATCCTATTTGCCTTTCCAGAGAGGCACGTCCATTTAAGATGCTTATTCATTTAAGCAGTATTCATTTAAAGGTTCCCTTGAGTATTACTCTATGTGTTTTGATTTGGTTCAGAGAAAATAAATTCATTTAATAGATTTACTTCATTAACAGGTATTTATTTAAGTGGGTTCCACTGTATTTAAATCTCCAAACAGTTTCCATTACTTCCTTGCTTACTTGCTTCATGTTGACTCATTTTAATAAGCCTCAGGTGCCTAGGGTCTTATTGAGTGTTCGGTTTGATCAATACGGTTAAATTAAAATTGTGCAAAATATAAGCAAATGTACTCTAACAACACAGTGAAAAATGTGCTGTGCGCTAAGCATTGATTGGTGCTGCGGACATGGATGTGTTGTGGTGGATAGGCCTCTAAGCCACCTGGAAACTACAACCTCCGCCCCTTCCACGCAGCCCTATGGTCAAGCAAGGGCTCTGGCACGCCCACTGAAGTAGGGGAGAAAGGAGATGCAAGTCAGGTGTTTTGCTTTTTGATTTAATGGAAAGCAGAATGTAAGACTCACAGTGAAATCCTTTGTAAAGAGAAAAAAGCTAAGATCATATAAAAGTTAAGCTCCGACTGTTGCCGAAATGCTTTAGGCAATGTCAGTTTAGGAATGAGGAGCCTGATTCTTTTTCACAGAGTAACTTTTTATTTAGTTGTAATTATTCAGAAATCTTAATCATTTGGTAGCTTGTATCCTTTTTCAAACTTCTTGCTTGTCAGGTTTGATTTGGCAAGTTATCAAAAAAAACCCCCTAATTTCTAAAATATACCAGAAATCAGCCTTCCCATTAGCACTGCATTTGCAAAACCTATATAACTTAATAGCTTTCTAACAAATTCATTGCTTTCTATGTAATAAAGCTAAATAGATAACTAAATATGCTTTAGTAGGCTTCTTTTAGCATGAAAATGTTTTTTATCTTCTATTCCTAAATCATTCTTAACCTTTCTTTTTTTCCTTCTCTGTATTTCCCTTTCTTGCCTGTTTTATGAAATGCAATAGGAATATTAAGTATCCTTAATATTCAATGTCAATCTTTTTAAGCTTTTCAAAAACAAGCACAATTACTTAGCAATCATAATTACATATCATTCAAAATTGTTCCTAATATGTGTTGGCTATTAGGACAGTTTTTTCCTACCTGTTGTGTGGTCTTGCATCTACCTTTAATCTTCTTGCTAAGTGATAGCTACCATCACAGCTCTGGCTTTCTTTGATATTATCTCTTCCTACGTGTCCAAAGCATGTGTTCACATGAGCAGAAGTTGATCTTATCAAAGGTAAATCAGAAGTTAAAAAAAAAACCAAGGAGATAAAAACATCAAAAATACATATCTTGCAAGCAATGATTGTGTTTAGGAAAGTATGATCTGTTGAGATGGAAATCATTCTCTAGTTTAAAAGCTAAATAGATAACTAAATATGTTTTAGTAGGCTTGACCATGTAGTTTTAAAAGAATAATATGAATTTGAAGTTTCCTTTTGAATTAAATCTCATGCTAGAGCTTCCTAACCCTTAACAGTACAGTCACCAAGAAGCCTGCAAAATGATACTAGAGTCTCAAAAATCATCAGAAATAAGTCGACCAGTACAGGGTCAGAAAAAATGACTTTATTTGTGTAGCAGGGCCAAGAAAAATACTTAGGTTTTTGTTTAGTTTTGTGCATGTTACTCTTGATTTTTCTCAGTGTTTTGAGTTTTTAATATCAAAGGTAGTGCTCTTTGTAAACAAGTGTTAAGTTTACCCAGGCAGCTTCACTTACACCCTTCCCTTGTAATCAGATGTGAAAATTACACCCTCCCTTTTGGATACATGATAATTACACATTTCAACATGCAAGGAATTGTCTCTGTTTCAGTTGTTGGAATGAAAAAGCTGAGACACTCAGTAAAATATATTATTATATTAAAGATCATTTCCATAATTGTTTTCGGGATTCGTAATCAAAACCATGATCAAGGTAGATTTAGTTTTAAGAAGAATACACGTGGAAATGAGTGGGTAAAGTGAATTGCCAAGTTCCACTTGAATGGCCATTCTCTTATAAAAATGTAATTGAGAAAAATACAGTCTTTCTTTCAAAAAAATCTTTTAATATCTTATTTGACGTGTTTTTTCTCCATGCTTATTGAAATACGTATTTTTCCTGTAGACCAAGAAGAGGTAAAAATCTACACTTTTGTGATCAATATGAAAGACTTAGTCAGAGGAGAGGTATGAATACAAGAAAGGAATCCTTTCAAGAATAGGTCTCTTAATTGTTTGCGGGGTTTTTTTTGAGTCCTTTTGAGCCAATTGAGCCAACTGTAAAAGTTTTGTAAACTCAGATGGGGTACCTCAATGAGACTCTAGGTTCATCTGAAGTACCCCTTACATCATAAGGTAAAGATAGATGTCAGTGAGGGGCAAATTAAAGCCTAAAAGACTCAGAGGTTTTGGAAAATAACACTGACTCAAAAATATTTTTCTCCTCTTTGGGAGGGCGACAGCTTAAATTATTGATTTCATTTTTACTTTCTTAAGCTGAGAAGAAAAGGAAAATAAGAGAGAAGGCAATACTAGATAACTGATTTTATGGTTTCTTGAAACAACTTACATCATAAAGGAATACCCCAATTGATTAGTTCTCTATGTGTTTAATTTTTTTCTATTTATCCAAACACTGGCATAGGTAAGTGAGGATACATAGTCATAGGGTCCAAATCTATCAATTTTTTTTTTAAAGAGAATCCTACCAGATTTTTTGGTTCCGAAATTGCCAAACCCAGTGTTCCAATATTTGGAATTAAATGATAATACTAATTAGCGTAGTATATACGTACCTTTCTGTTTTAAAATCATTGTATAATCTGACATTTGTGTTTAATTTTCCAAAATATTTTCCCTAGAGAGCATTCATATATTTTTCGAACTTGGAAGAAACCAGAGAATTCAACTATCCTCACCCATAGGCTTTCTTCATTGGGTAGAAATGGAAACAAGGCTGGCAGAACAGGATTTGAACCCTAGTCTTCTGACTCCAAATCAGGGACAGGATGCTGTTTTGAATGTAAATTTTGTTGTTGTTGTTTTCTCCCAAGATCCAATCTGAGATGATGTCTTATTTTTAGGCTAAATGATTCTCTCTTCTGAAGTTGTCAGGTTACAGTGGTTGTATATGCCAAGAGTGAAATAGGCTAGAATAAGAAAATTCAGTGTGCCTACACGGTGAGTTATTGGACCATGGAGCCATATGTTCTGAACTCAAGACTCTTTGGTTTTACTGCTTCTACGTGTTTTTAGAAAGATTGGAGAGTTGCTTTTCAGGTGAGGTATTTTCATAATTCCTGTACAGAGAGCTCAGAAGATGTTTCACCTGGTATTGACATGAGCTTGTCAAGAAGTGGGTTCCCACTGCAGTCCCATTGTGAAGTAAGCCGTCCTTGCCCAGTCAAGGGGGTGGTGAGAAGAAAGAGACGGTGGTAGAGAGTCTGTGGAGGAGATGGCAGGAGAATTGCCAGGAAGGAATTGAAAATTCTATCCTAGAAGCTAACGCACCATTGGAGAGCAATTATACTCCAATAAGGATGTTGAAAAAAAAAAAAAAGTCTATCCTCCTGGCCCCTTTGTCAACATCTACCTTCAGCACATTTACCTTCACAAGCAGTAGCCATTGCAATCAGGAAGAGTTTGGGGTGGGAAAAGTAGAGAAGGAGCCATTCCTGATGAGGCCACATGTCTTCCATTAGTTTCCATTCCAGCAAGCTGCTTGCTCTTTGGAGTTCTGGGATCACAACCCGGTATAACGGGAAGAGTCCTAGACTTGGTTCAGGAAACTCGGGTTTCTGGCCCCCCAGCCCTGCCATCCAGTCACAGCCTGGCCATGGCACGTCCCTTAACCTCTCTGGGCCTCGTGTCCCTGGTTGTAAAATGTAGGGATTGGATGGAGGTTGCAAACTGGTGGCTGACAGATGTGTTTGGTTTGGCTCACAAAGTATTTTAAACACATTTGAATTGGTTGCCAATATTTTAAAATTGGGCAGTGTCACTCAAAGAGTCAGATTTCCAGCACCACTGGAGAACTCAAGAGATGTGACATCTCTGGCTCACACGGATTCATGGAAAGACCATGAGGGAATTACTCTGGATCCCCTTTGGAAGAACCAGCCCCCCTCCCTCACCTGCTTGGTCTGTGTAGATATTTGGTGTGTGACCCTGATCCTCTCTAAAACTCCGTACCACCTTGACTTCTATTATTCCACATCAGATTTGCTTCACTATACAAAAAATACTGAATCCTTAGTGGTTTCTGCGCCCACAGCAGAATGCTAAGGTATTTGTCTAAGCAATAAGTATCACATAAAGGTTGGAAACGTTTTAGGTCAAACAAGTCAGCCCCATTTGGGACAAACACTTACTTTGAAATCTGATGATGGGAGGAAGGTGTAGCTCAGAAAAGGTGGCCTTTCAGGTAGACACAGGAAAGGTGTGGCTTCTGACTACTGTCTACCCAGAAAACTATATGAGTATTTTATAAATTAACCCAAAGCAAATAATATAGGCCTTCCTTCGGTTAACATAGCATTTTTTCACATCTCCCACTAAACTAGCATCTCCAATCTTCTACTCGAATATTAGATTTATGAACTTTTTCTGTTCATGTTATTGCAAGCAAATTACGTTGGCCTACATTAAGTCTTCTTCTAAAGTAACGAAATTACATCAGTTTAGAGCGTCATACTTTTATAAACCCTATTTCCAGATATATCCAGTTTGAACACAAAGGATAACGTTTAAAACTAATGATTTTCGAGTGTTTAACATTGTACAAATGCCTTGACAGAAGTATCTCATTTGATCTTCACAGTAATTCTAGGAGGTAGATAGAGAAGGTACTTAAGGCAAACAAGGAGTCCAAGACTCAGAAAAATTAGAAAGCTATTGGCTAATATTAGCCTACTTCATATGTAAAAGAGCCAGGATTCAAACCTACAGCTTCTGGTTTCCAGTGTCTTAGAAGACAGATAGATAGGTAGTTATCTTACCTGAACAATGATTTTTTTTTCTCTCAAAAATAAGCAGAATTCTCTCAATACTGTCCAAGTTAAATGAAGAATCTTTTCGGTAGGTATTCTTTTTTTTTTTAATAAAGGTGGTTCCTTTTTATTTATTTATTTATTTATATTTGGCTGAGTTGGGTCTTCGTTGCTGCATGCGGGCTTTGTCTAGATGTGGCTAGCGGGGGCTACACTTGGTTGCAGTGCGCGGGCTTCTCATTGCGGTGGCTTCTCTTGTGGCACGCGGGCTCTAGGACATGCGGGCTTCAGTAGTTGTGTCTGGCGGGCTCAGTAGCTGTGGCACACGGGCCCAGCTGCTCCACGGCATGTGGGATCTTCCCGGACCAGGGATCGAACCCGTATCCCCTGCATTGGCAGGCGGATTCTTAACCACCAGGGAAGTCCGGTATTCTTAAGTGAGTGCTGGATTTGTATTAAGGAAAGCTAACATATAGATAAAAACACAGTGTATGGATAGTGTAGGAAATAATTTAAGATTAAAGTTTTACAATGAAATAATAATACAGAGAGAAGGGGAAGGGGCCAAAAAAAATCATGAACTAGGCAGGTAGAAGTTCATGGAAAACTAAGGTGCTAAGGAAAGTCTAACCATAAAGAAGTAGAAGATAGAACAGTTGAAAAAAGAGATTATAGAGAGATGAGAAGAAATATAGCATAAATAAAAGAAGACTGCCTAGTAATTTAAGAAGTGAATCCCTTTAGGACAGAGGTAGGAGAGCAATGGGAAATACTAAAGAGGAAGCAACAATTAGGAAGTGTGGAAGAGAAACCTCTAGGCTAGAAATCTGAGCAGACTGGAGGAGAGGGGAAGGTGATAAATATGGAAACATAGAGAGGGATGTTTTTAGGAATTCACAAGCTGAAAGGAAAATAAATTCTAATCAGAAAACTCTGTGAAGTTCAACAAATTTGGATTACAAGAAAGGCAATTAACGCGGTTAAGAGGAAAGAATAGAAATTAGAGAAATCTTTAGATTTCAAGAGGTAGGAAGAGAAATGATATAAAAGGGCAAGATGGCATGTGTGGAAAGTAGAATGAGGTGAGAAGCCATGGTAGGCGGAGGTGGAAAGTGAAATGAGTCAGGAAAGGCATGCCAGGGACCAGGGAAGACTGCCGGGCTGCAGAAAAGGAAGCCATTTGTGAAGGAAGATGCAAAGAAAAAAGTCTCAAGCTGTGCTGGGAGGGGACCGAGCCCCCAAGGTGGCAGAGGAAGAGGTTCAGCTCGAAGAAAAAGAAGTGAACAAGGAAAGTGGGAAACGGGGGAAAGAGAAAACAGTGACTGCAGATTATGAAGTTAAGAGCATTGAAAGTAGGAATGAGCCATTGTGTTTAAATTACTCACTTAGGCATATGTGGATTGGTTTCTCATTTCCATAACTGGGTACGTTACCTTATTTCACATATTCATATGACAGGATTACACTGTTATCTCAATTCACATGGAAAAGAACTTTACAAGAATGAGCAATTCTTTACTTTTTAAAGTTTCCCAAAAGGTGAGGTAACCCTGATGATTCTCTCTCTATCTGAAGGTTACAAGCACAGGAGGGGAGTGTGAGAGTAGGACTAGAGGTCATGATCATTTTTGAAACTGTTCTTTCAATAAATTCATAATTCATATAAAATGGGAGTTATGTCCAAACATGGAAAAACATATGCTAGATATTCATTTACATTGCTTACACTAAATATGTCCTGAGTTTTTAGTTTGAGGTACAGATTTTTTATATCAAAGGTCTTTATGTAGATTGTATTTTATTATCGAATTATGTAGATCCCTCAACAATCCTTTACCTTGATGCTATATACTTATTTATCTGGATTCAAATACTTTCTTGCTCAGAATGGTCTAAACGCATACCCCACAGGGCGCTAGAATTTAGGACCTCCTCTCTGCCAGCTATTGCTAGTCTCCTTTAATTGAATTAATGTAAAGCCTTTGGCAATACAGTTTCCATGTCTCTATAAAAATGGGGTTAAAAATCATAACAGACGTAAGAAGTAGCAGAAAATTAATACTGTGTTCTTCCAGTCACACCCTGGACCATGTGCTCAGGCCACGTGGAGTGTGTGCCCCTCAAGAGTGGGCTGTGTAGCCGGGGAGCGGGGGACCGTGCAGATACAAGAGGTAAGGCCCACGTACAGGACTAGTTTATCTGAGGGTGGGTAGAGAGTCCCTCCACCATAAATGCAAAAATCTTTTCAAAAGGACCTAAAGCAATTCCCTTCAATACAAAATTTAATCTCATCTCTTTTCCCTCCTTCCTTTCCTTCTTCCCTCTTCCTTTCTCTTTTTTCTTCAGTTTCTCTCCATCACCTCTGACCCTCTTCTAAGATCCTCACCTCAAACATATGTACCTGAAACGAAAAACAAAACCAATGTGTTGCAACACTAACGAGTAATTTTATATGTGTCAGAAACCAGTTTGAAATAAGATACAAATTCTCAAAAGTCGCTATCTGTGTGAAAAACTTTTTTAGTTCTAGATAGGATATGAATGGACATATCGTTCATATCAAAGGATATGAACTGACATATCGTTCATATCAAGGAAGCAAATGCTTATATACAACCACCTGGAGAAAAGAAAAGTAACGCATAGTAGTGGCAATACCTATTTTTCAGTAGTAGAAAAAATAGCCAAGTGGCTTTCGGAACATTTATTGGACTTGTTTTTTTTTATTATTCATTTATTTTTTAACATTAGCATATAGACATGACAGGTAAGTAGCTAAGTAAGATGACAGGATGGCAGACAGAATTCCTGACTATCAGGGCAGAAGGAATTTATGAGACATGTAGCATAGTACAGTTAAGATGAGAATTTCAGACAGAGTTGGGGGAGAGGCAATGTTTCAAGAATAATTATTGTCCTTAAACATTCTGTTAATGCCAAGTCATTTATCTTTTTTTTTTCCTCCCTTGCTTCCTAGAATTAAGAAAAGTTCTTCCTTAACTTGGGTTGCTATGCAGAGATGTGAAATTTCATTGGCTCCAAATGCTTTTCTGTCTAGTAGGGGCTACTGGGAACCCTGCTAACGTGCATATTGATGTACCCTGTAGCTTCAGAGATGATGAAAGAGCATATTACTTATTTCCACAACAACAAAGCTAAAAGAAATTTGAAAGCAGCCAGTTACTTTACCTGGGGACTTTCTCCCAGGTGACAGAGCTATATAGAGCCATGGAATTTAAATACAGGGGCAGTCTCATTTTCTAAAAAGTTTTTCTGGGGAGCCAGAATATCACTCCCAACCCCCCCAAAAAAAAAAACAGCAAAAAAAAAAAAAAAACCCGCACACACACACACAGAGACAAAAATTAAAAGACTGTTGCTTTCATTTGCATTCATTTAGTCAACTATACCTAGAATATGGAAAAGACATTATTATGCTCATTGAGAGTGTATTTTAGTCGTTGTTTACTAGGCTGGACTGACATGATATGATTTGTGCTTGCGGGGTCACAACAAGCTACTAGCAGGACAATTTGCTGAATCAAGAGGATGATTGTGTCTGGTGCCAGTCAGTCGCAATTAGGACCAGGATCAGGGAGGCCCAGGGCTTGTGCATCGTCTTGGGCTAGTTGCATAGAAATCAGCTCACCTGAAACTAATTGTCACAACAGAGACCTTATGCAAATGAGCCCTGGGGTTAGCGTGGGAAAAGAAAAACTGTCGCAAAGATAGGTGACCTGCTGAGCCGGGGGTCTGTTGCTGGGGAAATCTTTGTTCAATGAGTTTAAAAATGTTTTCATTGTTCAAAATCCAAAAAAAAAAAAAAGAAAAAAGCGTACCCACTCACCAAGAGCGGGGCAAACATACTCATCTAAAATTCCAATAATGTAGAAGCCTGCTTTGGAGCATGCAATAAATTCTGAGTCTTTATACTTTATAAGGGCTACAGCAGGAAATTTCCCTTTGCTGTGGATCACAGAGTGAACTACCTTGAAAATTCGCTTAGAAGGTTGGGTCTGCCGCTAACCTGGTCAGACATGCACCGCCTTTCCTGCCTGATTCCAACTGTCCACCTCCACACAGCCGCAGAGGAGGCCCATGAACCAGACGAGAAAGGCCTATTTTCTAACTGAACTTTACTTTGATCTCAGGTAGAAAAGAAGGGCCAGGAGAGCTCCCTATCACATGGCAGAAGAATCCAGAAAACAATGGCAATTTCTTGAATTGTGGGTGTCTCAAACGTTCACAAACTTAAGTGAAACGCAAATGTGGTGACGTTCCAGGACAGGTTTTGCAGCCCAAATGATAATAGATGGTAGAAATTTAACAAAATAAAAGGAAAATTTATTTTTAAATTATGATTTACTTCCTTTTTTACCCCCCTGACAAAAATATTTATAAATTGGAAAGGTAGTAATTCAATCTTACTATAGTACTTCTTTGAAATAATCTTCAAAATGTTCAATTTTAGGAAACTAGATGAAGAAAAGCTGTTTTAGGGTAGTAATAAACATTTTGATATGTTATTGTGATAAAGTTGCCTTTGGGCTCGTAATTGATTTTCAACTGTTCAATCTTGTTTCCTTAAAAAAGTATGAGTTAACATACTGACACTGCTTAGCTTTTCACTGAAAATTTGCCAGTGACATATTAAATAATGTATATTCACACAGTAGTATAGATATAATAACAAGGAAATGAAATAGGGTATTCTAAGCTTTTGTGAGAACAGAGTGTCTAGTGATTCCAAAAGAAGAATAATTTGAATAAAAACTTTTAGGTGAGAGGAAAAGAAAGAGAGTTTCATTGCTTTAGCCTGGAATGCAAATGTTATTTTGTTTGGCAAATTACTGGGTCTAAGAAAGTAAGTATTTTCATTGTGTTTCCTAAGGGGTTGGATTGAAATTTGTATTTGTATCTGGTAAACAAACTCAGGAATTACCTTGGTAGCCAGTACAAAACCTAAAGAAAGGTAGGCTTAAAAGAAGGATGACTTAGTCACAACTTAGATTAAAAAAAAAACAACAACAAAATAAAACTCTTTTGTCCCTTCACCACTGTCTGAAATAATTTCCACATACAGGAGACGTTTCACAGTGGGTACGAAATGCTCAGCTTTCACTCATCAAACTTTAATCGGAGCTGCATTTTAGTTTTTGAATAAAGAACACTTAAAAAATTTAGATGCAAATTATTTTGCATTATTCATACTCTAAGTGTCCTTGCAGATTTAAACACTTCTGAGGCCACCTTGATTCAAGTAATTACCTAGGCCCTCACTGCTCCGTCATGAATAAGGTATTTTGTACAAGCAAAGCATGCACCCGATGAGCTTTTAAAGTGGCTTACACTGAACTTGTGTATTGCTGCTTGTGCATGAGTGAGTCGAACACGAGCCGCAATCTGTCTCAGGTGGGAAACCCTGGCTGGGCATCCATGGGTGACGGGATGAAACCCGAGCGTCTCTCTCTCCACACATGCTCTTCCTTTGTCTCTTCTTAAGAATCTTAAGTGATTCTCCTGCCTGATTCTAGTAGCTGTTTTACAATCTACGAGAGCAGTAGGTGCTAGGAAAAGCAACAAGGGGGAAAGTGGCAGTGATCCTGCCTGACTCCTCCATCACTAGAGTTCATGTTAATGTCCACTTTCCCAGCCACCTCATCTCTATCAGGAAAGGCTTCTGCATAGGTAAGAAGTCTTTCTGACTGTATGTGGCTGTGTACATCCGTCTCCCCATCTGTCAGCCTGAACTCCACAGCTATCAGAGCTAGGTTCTGTCTACCTCCACCACTATATTCTTCACCAAATGGCAGTGGCTTCCACCTCAAAAGCAACTGAAGAATGCTTACGATGGAAATGAAAGTGGCCACACAGCATAAACCTCTAAGTTTCTCCACACGCACCAAAAAAGTAGGTTTGCAAGAGTTAAACATAATTGGCTGAAGATTGTAGCTGGCGTTTGTTACAAAATGCCCAAGCCTTTCCTTTCCAACTCCGTGGCTTTGAAGAATTATAGGAATTTTATGATGTGCTATTGGAGTTATACTGGCAGAGATTACAGAAAAGGGGTTAAAGTTGGTTTATGGTAGAAAAAAATTATGCAGAAACCAATAAAAATAAACACACTCAAGTAGACTAAACTTGCTGGGCTTTTAGTTTTAGTTTAACAAAGGAAGTTTAGATGAAAGTAAATGTTGCAGCTTTTAGAAAATTAGTTGACACTCATACTTGATCATCTTTACTACACAGCGGTATAATTAATATTTAAACATTCTAATAATGCAGCTTGCTCTGCGTGCACTTTTCAGCTTCACAACAGTATATTTTATCTGAAATTGTGCTAGCGTTTTCTTGGGTACTGCCCATTTTCATAGAGTTAAATTTAAAATAGAATAGGGGACCTTAGTTCTGATGGCCAGGAAAACATTGATAAGAGAGGGAACAGGTTGCATGCATCTCCCAGACAGTATTGTTGAGACTCTGTATTGTATTGACTCAACTCTGTTGAGACCAGTATTTACCCAACAGAGTAGATAATATATGTTTTGTTTCATTGTCCTGTGAACGTTTTTAAATGACTGAAGTAGATTAAGTCTGAAAGTTGCATTTGGCTGTTGTCCACTCACCTCTTACTATCCAAATCAGGAGAATTTTGATGATGTCAAGGCAGTGTGAAATGAGGAGACAACACACGAAACGCTGAGCCCATCGATGTCTGCCCATTCATTAAGACATCGGGTTAATAACACGGTGAAGAATTTTTATTTTCAATACATGGGATCATTTCGGGAGCATCGTCTGAGTTGTGACAGCTGAATACCCAGTAAAACAATAAAACTAGTAAAATATCGAGAAGTAAGCTAATTGAGAGAAGACTGAGCTAGTTTATTTTCTTATAAGAACTTTCTTCCTGTTCCAGTCTCAGGCCTGTAGGCGGTAGGGCAAAGTTGTTTCAGGTGCTGCCCTAAGCTCGGTCCCTTTGAAGAGAGCAAGGTGGTCCATGCCCTTGATCTTCTTCTAGTTTGAATGGTGAGAAACAGCATTCTACTTTTCCACCGTAACTTTTAATAGAAATAGAATTTGCATGCACATATTTATTGCTCATCCTTTATAAGTGAGTAGGTGTGCTGAGCTGCGTGTCTATTTTGAGATTCGGTCCATGTTAACCCCTTGAGGCCCACTTTACTGTAGGTACTGCCCTGTGGAAATCCTGCCATTTAGTGAAGCATGAAGCCATAATAGAGCCACAGCCACACCAACACTGGGGCATCTCATTTCACTGAATTCTGTGAAGCTGTGGTTTGCACAAATCAAATGGTGCAACTGAGAGCTGCAAAATTAGGCAAGTTCGATTTCACGAGGAAAAAGATGAGCAGTAGAAGAAATTGTCGACGTAAAATATTACTGCAGAGGAGCACTATGTAAACTAAGTTCCACATAGAAAGAACCACAAGGTCTCGTGAAGTAGCTGTCAAGATGTGGTTTGCATTGGCTATTTTATTTCCTGATGTCAAAAGGAAGTCATTTTCACAGATTCCTGGACACAGTCGTGTTTATTTTTAATATTCAGAAACTGAACTGGCAGTTCAGTGTCTTTGTATTTTACTGGGCTTGTTTTGAGAAAGGGAGTCAAATGAACTCAGCTTACAAATAACTAAGAGCCCATGGACTATTTAAAACCTGCTATTAGGTGGTAAAGTAGAGATAAGCTGAATCCAACTGCTGTCACATGTATGGGTTTGACAGATAGGTAAGTCCGAGAGTGGACAAAATTAAAAGCATTTTTCATATGCTAATCTCCACCTGCTCAGGAATAATTTTTTTTTTTTAAGGAGGCAGCCTACTGGCAGAGTAAATTCAAGAGCTGTCTATCACTGGTACATTACTTCTAGGAATTGTTATGATGCAAAAAATATGAGTAAATACTTTTATGAGAAAGGTCTTCCATAGAATCTCAATTCCAGATGGGTGTCATGACAGCTATGGGCCAGCACTTTGTGGAAAGAAAAAAGACCCATGTGCGTAGCTCTTAAACTAAAAGAATAACTCCCTTCCTGTGCAATTGGTTCAAAATTGTACCTGAGGAATGACTTTTTTAGTTGAAAATAGAGGGCAAGGTGAAAACAACGAAAAAAGTTGAAAAGACCTTGCAGTCGGTCTTTTTTTTTTTTTAATTAAATAGTATTTCTCTAACAAACAAAATACCTAAAGTTCACTTTAACAATATTAGTATAAAAACTTAAGTAAAAAAAGAAAAATGAAAAAATGGGTTGTTTACTACAACTACATAAAAAAGTACATTTGGAAGAAAGAAGAATCCTAAGAAATAGGGGTTGGGAATTCCCTGGTGGTCCAGTGGTTAGGACTCCAAGCTTTCACTGCTGGGGCCCGGGTTCAGTCCCTAGTCAGGAAACCTAAGATCCAGCAAGCCACTCGTCATGGTCAAAAAAAAAAAAGAAAGAAAGAAAAAGAAATAGGGGTTTTAGTAAAGAAGTCATCCTTCAATACAGATCTATCACTTTAGAAAGAATAGGATATTCTAAATAAAATCCAGTTTCAACCACTATAGTAAGAATTTTACACTTTATTAGATCATAAGATTAAAAGATCTAAAATTTTAAGTAGACTGGTTAATTTATTCTGCAAAGTCAAATTTCAAAAAGGGAGCCAAAAGACATCTTATAGTCTTACACAAAATTTAATTATCTTAAGTCTACATAAGTAATTAGTAATTCATAAAAACTGAAGAGAAAAGGTGAAAAGTCCTTTAACAAACACAGCCTATCACCTCAACTCCTTGACATCACCTGCCTTTCAGGTGGTAGGTACATGTGAACTTCATAGGGAGTGTGAGAGACAGCCAGGGGTGTCAATCATAACCTACAGATTTACCCCACAGCAGTGAAATCTGAGGAGGTTTATAACAAGTAGGTAATAGTTTCAGTCCTCTGTGAGAAGACATAAACTCCAACTTCATGCTGCGACAAAACAGGGCAGGACATTTGAGGTAGAGGGTGAGAAAACCTTCCTCTTATTATGACAAAGCCTCTCCTGTACTTGTTTAAATGCCACGGGTGTGTTATTGAATGCTCACCATTTCTCTAGGTTTTATATTATTTTACAAAAAAGCTTTGGGAGTTTCCTTTAATTTCAATAAATATTCAAATTTGTGCATAATTTCTACACTTCAGTTTTGAATGATAGAAAATTTCCCATGCTTGTTGAGTTTCCTTTCAAGTAAGAAAGTAATTCTTATAATAAATAAAAATGCTGTGTTTCTTTTTCCGTATATCGTCAAGATAATAAACCCTTACCTTTGTTTATAAATTCAGAGTTCACCAGTTTATTGCAACGAGAACCAAAATAGTCCAAGAAAAACCTTAGACATCACATGGTGACTCGAGAAAAATGAGTGGGTTGTGGTTATCTAATACAAGGTCTTACCTTTTTCTACTAAGAGAGTCCTTGGGCTCAAGAAACATATGGTTAAAGTGCCTGTAAACTGGGTTAGAATTCTCAGTCATTCTATGCAGTCTTTTAGGCCCTATGAATTAGATTCTGATCAAGAATTACAATACTGGTGTCATTTATAAAGATGCTCTTCTTTCCTGGGAGGTAAGAGAGAAAGTTTCCGGTGTGCTAGTTTACATGTGGTAGAGGAAATTAAAATAATAGCACATTTAGGTACTAGAGGAAACGCTTTGCTTTGGCTTTATTTATGGGGAAACCTGGACAGTGGTCATTTAACTTTTTAAATGGAGCTTCCAGTCTGATGCCATGTGACCAGGCTGCTAACGTGAAGGAGAAGAGTTAGCGGTATCAACATTCTTTGACTGGAGAGCACATTAGGAGGTAGATAAGAGAGCAGCTCAGGCGACCCCCTCCTGGCCAGGGGAGGAGGACAGTGCCTGGAATGTCTGCAATGTGTTTCTATTTTTGTCGCACCTACGTGTGGCCACCCATCTGGTCTGAATCAGTCAGTCTCATCCCAGAGCTCTGCTCCTCTCCCAGCTGAAATAATACCCTCCTTTCCCAGTGCTCTGTGTTAAGGAGGGTCACTGTTCACGACTGCCCAGGCAAGACTGTTCACAAGGCTGCATGTTTGCAAACATTGGTGAGCCCAGGAGGAGGCATGGGGAGAATTTTTTTTTTTTTTAACGTGGATATTTTGTGGATAAACTCTGCTCTCCTAGAAACAGTGCTTGGGAAAACTGGATGAATCATTAGAGAAATATTTGACCCCAGAATTTGAAAGAATGATCCTATGCAATTTTGTATACATACATCCTACCTTTTTGTTTAATGAAACTTTCTTTGCCTGAGTTTAAACCATGAATTTTTGTGCTCTTATACCTAGAGAGAGAAAGCCAGGGTCTGAGATGTTGGCCACGACTTAGCCTGAAGTAATTGTTAGGCCATTTTGCTCTGTTCCACACTAGAAGTGATGTTCCATTTCCCAACACCTGTGTAACCAACTCTACACCTCTGCTTCTAGAGCATTCTTCTGGCATTCCTCTTGTGCACACTCTGTTCTTTAGCAGTCCAGCATCCATGCCTCCCCCATCAGATTCCTACACACCTGACAGCCTTTCTCTTGATATTCCAGCTACTAAAATCCTGACCTCTATTAAAAGGGTCAAGGTATTCACCGATGAAACCAGCCATGCTTTAGAACCTCAGAGTACTCTTCCCACAAGAGACCTCAAAACTTACTGACATTGGCGTCGGCCAATTACATATCATGGCAGAAAGCTACTCATCTTCCCTATCTGCCCAGTTTTCCACTGCAGTGGGAAATACCCTATCGTGGACCTCCCAACCAGGAACCCCAGAGTTATTTTTGTCTCACCACTGTCTTTCTCACTCCCCACATCCAGTCTTTTACCAACCGTCGCCACTTTTTTGGGGTCAGCGTTTCCTGGATCCACCCCTTTCCTTTTTATTCTCGTAGTTGTGGTCTCACTCTGAGCTTTGGCCTTGGCCCACTGGGAATTTGTGGCCTTCTTCCCTCTCTCCCTCCACATGAGCATATCAAGCCCCAGCTTAATTTAACACCAGTGATGAACTTTCCCTTTTCTGTCTGTCTCTTTAACTAGTCCATCATTTTCTCTGGGTTCCATTGAGACTGCCAGCTGCTCTCCGGACTGTGTTCTAATGTTCCCTTTCTATGTCTCACCTCTTCATCCAGCTATCTCCTAATTGCTCCAATCTTTTTTCTTTCTTTTCCAGAGTAAGCCCATCTATTGTTTATGCAATCCTTCTCTCATTGCTTCAAGAACTCTTTTATGCTAGGCAAATTCCTGATATGCACCCTTACATGGGAGATCCTGAAACTCTGCATTTTTCATTAGTCCTTCCTTTCCTTTCCTCCATTCTGCTGTAGCAAAGTATGGTTGTTGAGAGAATACCCCGGTTCAAAACTTCTAGCTCTACCACTTGCTAACCGTAACACTGGGCAAGTCACCTAACATCTCCGAGCCTCAGTTTCCTCATCTGTAAAATGGACTATTGAGAAGGAAAAAGAAAAGTAATTTATGTAGAACACTGCTGGCACATAGTAAGCAACAACCATTTGAATGGTTGTTGTTGTTGTTATTACTACAGTGTCTCAAAGGACAACTACCCAATCACACCGCTTTCAATGACCCTTGAGCTGTGCCCTTAAACTGAGTTTCTTTAATCTGGTTCTAACGGTAGCTTATGTCAGAAATCAAGGACAAAGTTAATTGAACATGGCTGGTATCAATCCAGGTCATGATGAAGATTTAAATGATGCTTTTTGAGGATGATTATGAAGATGATGACGATGATGACAAAAATATGACCAGATGCTCCTTTGGGTTAATACTCTTTGCTTATACAGCTAAGTCTCCAGGAAACATATAGTATTTCCCCTCAAATTAGTTTTTTCCCCCATTATGTGGAGGCATGATATGCGTAAGAAAATATATTGTGCAGTATGCATGAAACTTATTTCTCAGAAAGCAGAGAAATGGTAAGAATTTTAAGTGTTCTGCATACTTATTTAGATCTCACATCAGGAGATAAAACAAATGAAAACTCTGACTTGTTAATAATTTACATTTTAGTGGAAAATTCATACATGCTGTTAAGATACCTCTAAGACCCAACACAGAAAATGCAAATAACTTCCATCCACTGTGCACTGAAGACAGAATTTGTCTGGGAAGAAAACATCATCAATTAAAAAAAAAAAAAACCACCCAAGAGCTTTTAAGGGAAAATTGACCATATTTACAGCGCTCTAATTATGCTTATAATTTCAGATAACTCTTTTGAAGTATTCATGTAGATGATCTGTCCATTCATCAGGTGTTTTTTACAGAAAAACGATGAGGTCTACCTCACCACCTAGGAGGTAGCTTACAAATAGGGGATTTCTTTTCTGTGAGCCACACCAGCACTTTTCTCTAACAGCTTATGCAAAAGTTTCGTGGGGGAGGGAAAAGCCCAAGCCAAAAAAAAAAAAAAAAAAAAAAGAGAGAGAGAGAGAAAAAGAGAGAGAAAGAGAGGGAGAGGAGTGTGCATGACAATAACTACCTCTGTCCCTTTGGTTTTTGTTCTTTTCATGTCAGGGAACTTTTTAGCCGTGCTGCCTGGGTAACTGCTCTGGAAGGTTGGAATATCTGTTGTTGAAGGAGGTTTGTGATTGAGGGCCTTCTGACACAACCTTTTGTTGCATTGAGGTGTTTGATCCTCTTTCCCTTTCTTCTAAAACCAATCTCATCCCTTTAAAAAATGGATAACCAGCACTTCTTTTACTTATTGTCAGCTTTTGGAAAGTTACTGTGGGCGTTTGTAGAAGTTTAACTGGTTAACTCTTTGCATGCCGATGTGCTGTCGATAAAGATTCTTTCTAAACATGAAAGATTTCATTGCTTCCATCAGATACCTATAGTTTTCACTCGCGCATAGCAGGGGAGACACTTTCAGGTCCACGTTTTTAAAGTGTTTGTGTTCAAGGTCTTGAAATGCGAGTGTTGTAGGCTTTGCAATGGGACCCATCCTCGTTTTCTTTTTGTTCTAGAACTGAAACGTGTAAGAGTTACGACTCTGCCAGTTGGAAAGCCTGGCAAGATATACTGATTTTAAATTCGAGAACGACAGGTTTTGGTAAAAAGTTAATGCAGAGGGTTACTTCCAACTGAGAGGTGTAACGTTGTGGCAACAAAGGAAAAGAGCCTCCGAATGAAAAAGTGTAGGGGTCTTGTTCCAGCCCGCTGACTAAATTCTGGAATATTTTTTCCCCAAAGGAAGGGACACAACCCAGGCTATAGAAGAGAAAAGAAGCTTAAATGGATTATTTAACCAAAAAAAGCAACTTAGGGCTTCTAGAAAGTGACCTACATTCTGCACACAATGATGATATTTTTACGGCGGTGATAGGGTTAATAACCTAACATCATTCATGTAGTGTTTTTTGAAAATTGAATTTTACTGCTACAAAGTAAATGTAACAGCCCTCTGGAGACAATATTACAGGCACTTTATTGTTTGCTAAGCTGATGTCATCTTTCTACAGACTGACTTTAAAACAAAGGCAGAACATTTATTACAAATATCACTGTGTGAAAGGAAATCTACTGAAATATTGTTTAGAAGGTGAGCTGATAAAAAAAAGTATTAATACTTGGCTTTGATCATCTTACACTATAAAGTTATGACTTCACAACTGCTTCTCATGTGATTTCTCTTCAAGGCAAAACTTCATCCTGGAAATTCCTAGCCATGTCTCTAACGTTATTTGCCCTCAAGCTGGAATATTTGTTTAAGCTTCATGCATGTTTTAGATACATTTTTACTCTGTAAGGCCGTTTCTTAGCAAAGGTGATAAGCATTTAAGAGAGAGATGAAATAGTACCTTTCAAAGAAGATGTATGTATGATTTAAGAAACAAAGACTGGAGATGAAGCTGTTTAGTTTATACATTGAACTTTCAAAATCACCTGTAAGCGGCAGCTGGAAAGTTTGCAATTTAAATAAGCTGTTTAAGGCATTGCCAAGCAAGGCTTCTGCGTGGCAGGTTGCTTGCTACTCAGAGGGTTTGGTCTCTGTATCTGATGCACGTGTAATATACCGTGAAGTTGTTTGTGGATCACACAGGACCTTCTTAGGGCTTCATTTCCACACTGTAGCCCCTGAAAATGTAACAAATGAGCAGACAGGTTTGGCTCTTCCTTACAAGGCACAAGTAATTTGTTTGTAAATCAGTTACCTTTCGAGAAAAGTTACATTAGGGAGAACTTTCCTTTCTTTGATGTTTCCCGCTTAGAAAGCCAAAGAGCAAATTAGTGATCATTTTGAAGCAATAACGATAATGAGGAAAAAAGAATTTAGTGAGCTACACCATCTCAGAATAACTTTTCAGGTATGGCATATAAATAACAGCCCAAATGACCGAAATAGCCCGATGGTGTTTTTCTAAGAAAATGATTTACTGCTCTGCCTTTGTCTCTGAAGTCTGGTTAGAAGGAAAACACAGGTCAAGGAAATTGGGTTAGAAAAAAAGCCTGCTATTGGGGTAGATGTAGAATTGCCTGAATAATGTCTGATAGGGAGTCTGTAGGCACTCACACATGAGATCAGCAGACTAGAGAGTCTCGCTAGTGTTTGTGAAATGCTCAGGACTGACCAATGGCATTTATATCCATGAAAAATGAATCCACAAACATCTACTTAGCATGCCCTGTGCACGGCTGTGTGTTAGTTGGTGTATGGGTCGTGCCCAGGAAAAAGCTACCTATACTATGATTGTGATTTTAAGACCAGGAGCTGAACTGCCACACTTTAAAAACTTATTTCGACAATGAGTACACTTCTATATGAGAAAAACATTTTTTTAAAGCTTACACCTATTTGAAGCATTTTAGCATAAACTTGCCGACAGGGAAGTTATTTTATATTCAGTGAATTCATTATTGTACTTAACAAATAGTAGCTACTTTACCAGGTGCCAGGTACTGCTTTAGCATCGAGGGTCCAAAGGTGAGTCCTCACTAAGCCTCAAGAATCACTGTCAGAAAGAACAGCTTGGCAGGGTCAGAGCCTGACACATTGTAACTATTCAGAAATTCAATATTCAATAAATATTTAATATTCAATACATATTCAAGAAAGCCATGTTTGTTGAGTGACTGATAGAATGAATCGAGTGTTGATCAAGGTAAGTCCTTGATGCCCTTTATGCACAAGGAGGGACTGAGCTGCCTTCTCCTTAAACAGGTCAGCACAGCTGTAAAGAGGATACACTTTCTTTCTTGAGCTGGCCTTAAAAAAGAACGAGTGGGGCTTCCCTGGTGGCGCAGTGGTTGAGAGTCCGCCTGCTGATGCAGGGGACACGGGTTCGTGCCCTGGTCTGGGAAGATCCCACATGCCGCGGAGTGGCTAGGCCCGTGAGCCATGGCCGCTGAGCCTGCGCGTCCGCAGCCTGTGCTCCGCAACGGGAGAGGCCACAGCAGTGAGAGGCCCGCGGACCGCAAAAAAAAAAAAAAAAAAAAAAAAAATGAGTGGCATTCACCATGTGAGTAAGGACAGGAGTTGTCCACTGCTGGTGGAAACAGCACCCCAATTATATGATGTAATTTTTAGTGGTACAGCCCAGGTCTGGCCCCTGCACTCCTTCTTGATGTTGCTTTAAGGATTTGGTCCTTGTCCTTCTCTCCTCACTCCCTGTTGTACTGTCAGTAACACACACACACACACACACACACACACACACACACACACACACACACACACACACACACACACACACACTCTACCACTGGGATTCAAGCATCCACCTCCAAGTAAGAACCAAAGTATCTCATTTGTCTCGTGAAAGAAGAGAAACAGCATGCCTGTTCCTCACTTTTATCCATAGAACTCCCATTTTATTTGTCTAGTAAAAGAGCTCCTTTTTGACCAAACACTGTTTTGAAACATCCAACACATAAGAAAGAAAGTTGGGGGGCAGAGGGTGGGAGGAGCATTTAATATTTAAACCACACACCAGTCTTGTAATGAAAGGATTTTTCAAACATCAGGATGAATTTGTTTTATTTTCAAACACCCAGATGAAATCATTACAGTTACTTTTGGTCTCCAACTTAGCAAGATGTCGCACGGACGGGACACTCAGAGCAGGACAATTTGGGACAGTTCCAACCACATGAGGCATTGTGTGGCCTCCACAAATAGAATCAGGCTTCCTTTCTTGTGCAGCTGTACATTTCCTTGCCTTTGATTCTCCTCCTTTGCTTTTTCTCCTCACAGGCCTTGCCTCTCTCCTGTATCAGCCACTCTATAGGCAGATGTGCCTCTTTTTTCCATTTGCCAGATCTACCCCCCCCAAATCTTCCCAACTGCTCCCCTTTGAAGTCTCTATTACCGATACAATCACTTTTGTTTCCCTTCCATCCCCTCTCTCTCCACTCGAGCTTCTCCTCTCCCTAACCCCATTAGTTACATCTGCTGCCCCTACCATTCAGCCTGTGTGAAATCGTAATGCGCTTGACATAACTTCAGTTTGTCTGCTAAGTACTCAATCAGCTCGCACTGCCATCTTCTGATTTGTAGCAAAGGAGGCAAGAGTGAGTAAGCTGGCTCAAAATTCGCTACATGATTCAGCTCTGCCCAATTAGCCCAACTAAAATGGGAAATTGACAACTAATGATAACGAAATAAATGGGTTTTAGCTAAGAGTATAAATCCCACAAACTTGGTTCCTGATGCCCGTGGTAGATACTATATCCTTCATGTGGTGGTCAGATAGCTTAGAGGATGCAAGGATGGGTGAATGAAGGGAAGTGCATAAATAAGTGCAGTATTTGTTAGTTGACTGGGGTTCTTTCCCTGTAATTCATTAATGGAATTTTAAGGGGTCTGTACACTAGCAGAAATTGCATGCAACATTTTGTACATTGATGCATTTTGGGGTCAGTGGGTCCATACATTTAATCAGATTTTTAAAAGGCTCTATCACCTCCCAAAAGGTTAAGAACCAGCGCTAAACGAGTGAAGACACCTATTTTGTCTGCGTTTTCTTGCGGTCAGCTATTTTAACATCCCGTGGGATTTGAACAGTTCAGAGAGTAGAAACGTAGGGTCTTAAAAGAAAAATTTACCTTCTTTAAGAGGAAAATTGTTTAAACCACCTACCAAGTTACACAGTTCACTTTTTTTTTAATTATTTTAGTTTTACTACAGTTCAAAGACAGGCTTTTTTTTTTTTTTTAACAATGGGTATAATCACACATCTGAACATAAGAATTAGTTTTATGCAGTTCCATAGAAAACCAAAATCTCGAAGAACACTTTCAAAACAACCAGAGAAAAATAAACCATTCCTTATGTCAGTCTTGTTAGAGAGGGATTAAGAAAGTGGCAATTACTTTGGCGACCTTAATTGTTGCGCGGCAGGAAAATATGTAATTAGAGCACGTTCCCAGGCCTGCACACCTGCAGCACATCCTACAGTATAATGTCAGCTTTCAGTGCCCGTCGGTGCCAGGTTCTAGCACAACCAGGCACAGTGACGCTCTGAGAACATTTCGGACTCATGTAATGTGGCTTCTGTGTATGAAAGAAGCAGGCATTTACACCACCACACAATGGAGTGCATTGCTGCAACACTGCTTTCATTATTTTCTGACGCCCACCTTCAGCACTGCCCTGGTTTACTCCGTTTGAGGTTTTATTGTTACCGTATAATAGTCCTGTACATTTTTGAAATTCTCTTATTATTCAGCTTATTAATACAGTACTGACTTGATTATCAGGCAGCAGTTGCGCAGCAGAAGATTCAGTGCGTTAGCTAAGTCAGAAGCTGAGGAAATCCTTGGTATAACGAGAACAATTGTTTGACATTTTTTTTTTATGTAGAAAGATGGGCTGTGGCGGTTCTGTATATAGTTGCATTTTGGAATTCACTCTACATTCCCTATACGTTGTGGAGTATTCATTTTTCACATAGAGAAAGCTTAAAATGTATTCTCACTCATTTGAAAGTGTTTCAGGGTATGGGAGGACTCCATTAGGATTCTCATTAGCTTTCCTTTTATTGGCTTTTTACGACAAAAAGAGAGAAACTCAGATGTTAGGAAAAGTAGCTAAATTGAAGAAACAGTATGCAGGGTGCTTGTTTTTCAGATAATTCCGTAGTCTGGCATACTGATAGTTAACACACTTCTCCCCCTAAGGGAGATACACTGTATTTTGCTATCTGACATGTTGTCATATATAAAGAAATCAATTGGTAATTAAATGATGCACCTTGTGAAGATGACAAAAGGCATTTGGTTGCGAAAAGAGAACTGGGTTTTGAGGGGTTTGTAATGAAGGCCTAATGACTATTCATAAGAGATTTTCAGTCCGTTGATCCACTTGACTGGAAAGTTCTGCCCTGGAGAGTTAGTGCTGTCAGTTTCTCTCACCTCAGAAAGCCGCCGCAATCGACGGTGTAGAGGGTGAGCGAGAAATTATCTAGTTGTTGCTCTAGGCTTGTCTTAGGTCACAGGCAGAAGGCACATCTGGCTTCCTGTAGGTGCAACCTCAGGACATAAACTTTGACTAAATTTTAAACTATAAATATGTACGAGTGACACTGAGTAAGTTACCTTTTATTCATATTTCCTTTATTTTAGAACGCATGCAGGTTGTGTGGTGAGGCTGCCATTTTGGCCTTATTTTTCCTTCCAATTTTATCAGTTAAATGTTTGCTTGTTAGGCTGAGAGTAACTGTTTGCGGAAGTTGTCAAGGACCAAATGATAACAGTCTCCTCCTGTGAAATCAGACCACAGTCCCTTTGCGGTGATTATGCCAAAGTCCCCGTGCAGGAAGGGCAACTGAAACGAGCAGAGAGTGTGTTACTAGACCGTGCTCTTGGTGGGTGCTTACTGCCCTACCTGGCAAAAAGGCAGTACAGTATCAAAATTTATAGACCTGAGACTGGATGTAAGATTCTTACCACGTAAGCAAGATCTCTGGAATTAGGAAACATGGCTCTAGTGTCTCTAAGAAACAACAGCAACAACAAAATTCATGCATCCACAAGATACCGGTTACTGTCACCCATGGGCCCAGGCACAGTCCTAACCTCAGAGGATACAAAGATGATGGAAACAAACTCTCAGCCCCCACCCACAGAAACAGACACACAAGAACGCAGTTGTACTATACCACGGGGAGAGCTGTGGTCGAGTTGAGTAATAACGCAGAGTCTTAGAATCCAAGAATGGGTTTTCTAAGAACTGTTGGAGTCCACAGGTGAAGCAAAAATTTCTTACACATGTTGCTCTTTCCACTGGCAAAACCAAACTCTCCAACGGAAAGGTGTGTTGGAGGAGCGAGGTGTCCCTGTTGCGGCTGTGCCCGCCTCCGGAATCCCAATAGAATGGTAGTGGCCAGCAGTTTCTCTACATATTGACTCTTGGAAAGTGGTCCTCCATGTTATCTTATCGAGTGGCTCACCTAATCAAAGGTAAACACATTTATCACCTCATTAAGGCTTGTTTTATGGCCACTTGAAAGTGGTGTTTGAGGTGGAACTATCTGTCAAACTCCTTGTCTGGAACATCTGTAAGGGGTACTGTGGCAAGCTATGGAGACTTCCATCTCCCAGTATCAGAATAATTGAACTCATGCTACGTTTCTGAGAGGATGTCACTAATGGTTCCTCCTAGTGTGTTGTGGTTACTGAGTTTTGCTGATGTGTTGGCCGGAGCTGTCAAGGTGGATCAAATGAATGGACAGATGCCAACAAAACAATTATGCCTATTAATGTACATGGATTGCTTGTTTAGGTCATAAAGCAAATTAAAAAATACATCAGTATTTAAACCCTTTTATAGCTGAGCTAATGATTGTTTGTACTATAGTGTCTAGTAAAGAATATTCTATAATACCTGTAAAGCCCAGTTACGTTATCTAATTAGTAGACTTTAAGTGGCTATAATTATGGAAGTGAATAGTTGCCTCTCTAAATAACAAAATGGTAGATTTAAATATATAAAGATGTTGACTTGATTATTTAATATTTGTATCAAAGACAAACCACCTAAATAGAGAGATTAATTCCACATCAGTGCAACATTAAAAGGGAGGGAGGATGCCAAGAATCCCATTAATTTGGGACGGAAGTGCCTGAAATTTCCTCGAAACATTTATACCAAAGAATACCAACGACACAGTATCACGCTGATACCCCTAAGGGTAGAGAGGTAAGGCAAACACGATTTTAAACTGCACAACTTCACACAACAAAATTAAGTATGGTACGTTCACCAGATGTTAAACATAACTGAGCTAAGTATTTTGTATACCTAGCAGCTCCATTACCCCTTTTTCTCCATGAGTTCCCTGACTATTCACTCTTTCCTTTACCCTGCCATGAACCCTTGCCTTCAAGAAAGATGGCACTACCTGCAACCATCACATGCCGCTTGTACATTGTTGTCGTTTTACCATGTGTTTAATTTAGATAACCCTGGTGAGAAGAGAGCTTTAATATATATTTGCTTAGTTGAATGGCCAACTTGAAGGAGAAGAGGTGACCTCTTTTTTTTTCCCTCTGATTTACTTAGGCCATTACTTTTGAAGCGTACATGTTCTGTTTCCCAAGAAGATTGTGTCACCTCCTTCACACACCATCTGGGAATTTCCATACTTCCTAACAAGAACTTCAGTTGAATTGGTGTAATATGGCTTTTCTGCTCCTTGCCCTATTTCCTTCAAGGCCTTTGAGTCATAAGCATTCAGTACCACAGTGAATAATCAGTACGATAGCCACCATTTGGTTTTCCCATTTAACTTTTGGGGGTTACTTTTGAACATAGTACAACTGCTCAGAAGGGCTTTTTCACGAATTGTTTACCATGGCAGTTGCTACCCTATTGGGCCTTTCATTCTGAACACAGAGGCGGAGAGCATTGATGTCAGTGTAACAAGTAATGTGTACAATTTTTAAAAACACTAAATTTACTGAATCCCCATATTATGTTTTCACGCTGCTCTTTCAGAAACTACGCTAATACAATACTCCAAAAAACCGATCTTGGGCCTGGCAGGCCCTATTGGAACTAATGGGGCCTGACAGTTCTTCAGTTAAAAATTATACATGAGGGTCACTTTCCCTTAAATTATCTATTGTATGCCAGATGTTCACAACTACAGCACTTCGCTTTCTTTGCATTGCTAGAAATGTTTAATTTTCTCATAATATCCATAACAACTCTTCTTGCGGATGGCATTGAAGTTAGCACACACCTTCATGGAAATCACGCTAGAGTTACATTTTCCATTTTCTTTATTTTTGGGGTTCTGGAAAACAGTTAGATGGCTCATCTTGCCTGTTTCATGCCACAGAACTTGAGTTATGTCATAATTTTTCATTTGCTGCACAACTTTATTCTATTTTTATGCTCCTAAATGACGCAGCTTTAAGTACCCGTGAGTAGCACTTCCGTGCTGTGAGCGCTATCAAAGGCAACCTCAGACAGATAAAACTCCTGGTTTTTTTGGTTTGGTTTTGTTTTCTGCTGGGGAGGGGAGAAGAGGAGTCATCACCAAGGGTCGCGTTTTGTTTGTCAGGCCTATTAAAACTATGGCCAATAGAGCCATTTGCAAGAAAGAAAAAATTCACCCAAGTCCTGGGTCTGAATGAAGGCTCTCTTCTCAAATGTTCCTCGTTACCACAGAGGAGTTACCTTTGGATTAGAATTAAAACGAAGCTTTTTTTTCCCTTTTATTCTTTCTTTCTTTTCCAGAAAGCCCCAGATGAAGTATTTCCCCTAGCATTATTGGACCTCTTTACCAACGAGTGGCTGGGATTTTAATAAGCCTGTGCCTCCCACCCCATATCACACAGAGCAATGGTTGGGGAAGAGTGGATGTGGTACAAAGGTTACAGGTTCAGTCATATTTTCTGCCTTGTTGGTAAAAATGGGGAGGTGGGGTGGGAGGATTTCCTTTAATCATGAAATAAGTGTGAAGTTAGTAGTTATTTCTGTAACCTGGTGAAAATGCTGCATATTTAGGGCCTCATTTTTAGCGTATGTTACCGTGCATCTGCTAAAATGGTGACCCGTGCTTTCAGAATCTTTTGGCTATGTAGGGGCGCGCAGATTACAACTAGTTGCTGTAGAAACCTGGTCATCTGGATGCTTCTTGAGAATGCGTGATGATTTTGTAAACCTTGGTGGGTAAGCCCGAGACTGCAGCAGTTGGACAAGGTCACATATCGGTGGCAGCGACGTGTCTTTCCCCTTTCCATTGTGTGATCCTCCGGGGTCCGGGGCATTCATATGCAACGATTCTGTTTCTCTTTCAGGAGGACTTGTAAACTCTTTAAACAGAGGCACACAGTTTGCGATTGTTGCGGTACTGAGTGGGTGTATAGAAGCTAGGGCTGCAGCCTTGTCCAGTTGCAGATAGAATAAAACTGACAATGATGCAATGGGCCTGGCATGTAGACAACTCCGTGGGATGGATGAATGGTGCGGCTTTTGCCGTCCCTCCAGTGGTGGTAGGCCCTGTGATAGCTAGCGTAGGAAGGGTGGTGAAAATTGATATGCACTATTACTACATGTATAAAACTTAGCACTGGGGCCATTGCACAGGTGGGGGGTTCCTGTTTATTGATTTTTATGACTTTGTTAGAACATACGCTTATTGCTTTTATACTCCTGGAGCTCTGGGAGGGCTCACCTTAGGTAATAAACCTTTTCGTACTTTGCAATCACTCACAATTTACATGGGGTCTCACATTATCCAGTACAGAGCTCAGCATCCCCCCTCTACTGGGTTTTAGGAGTGCTATAAAAAAAAAAAAAAAAGCAAAGAAAATAACTCTAGCACTTACTTTGAATTTTTTAAAAACCTGTCCACTCCTGCTATGAAAACGGCCCCTAATTCTAATTACTCATATTTCCAAGAAAAATTAGTCACACAAACTTATGTTATGTGTTGTCTCAGAGGTTGAAAGCAAATTAGGTTTCCAATAAGACAGTACATCAAACAAAGTAGCATGTTCTTGATGCCGATGACTTTTTTTTAGAATTATGGTTGGACATTTTTGGCAGACAGATTGTCTTTTGCTCTATCAAAATGACAGTTTCTTTTGTAACTGCAACATTCATAATTAGAAGGAGAGAAGCAATCTGCCCAATTTAATATACTAAAAGAAGTTTAGAGTCTCTGCTAGTAATTTCATTATTTTAAAATTTGAATTAATTGACTTAAAATAATACAGTTAAGAAGTATAACTAGCAGGATTATGGAGAAAGGTTTCTTTTTCTTTAAAAAAAAAAAAGCGCTCTTAGTATTATACTCAGATGAGATTAAATTTTATCTGTTTATGCCAGGTGCCCTGTTCTAAGATTCAGAGCAGGAATGTGGATATTCATCCTTGCAACAGAGCTGAGAAAAGTTGTAGGGAAAACCCTGGGAACAAGGTCACTTTAAACAAAAAAGTTCTCCAAGTTTCCCATGCTTAAGAGGCTGGCTGGGCTTAATTAAAGTCAATGGATGACCAAAAAGAGGAAAAAAAAGAAAAGAAAAGAAAATGAAAGGAAAAACCACTACGCACCCCACTTCAATCTCTTTTTGGGCCACCCTTCACATTCCATACCTTAGCTGTTGATGTTCAAGCTCTTTAAATCTAGCAAGAATAATGTTTCTTGAATCCCTTAACAGCACTGATGTGTCCATGGTGTAATATCACTCTTCCCCATTCCACAGCCCTAATCTACGTCACTTAGGTGGCCCTCACCCGTACCACCGCAACAAAAACAAATCCAGCATCGCATTCAGAATGAAATCATCGTAACATAGCGACCTTGTTCTGGACGTGATGTTTGGTTTCAGCAACCCTCTTTTATGCAGCCCTAGCCAAGCTTAACATTTCCTGTTGGCTCAGAGGGTAACCTTTCTTCATACTTTCTTCAGGATCTCTCTTTAGGAGACCCAGTGTGTCGCTGCCTAGAATGCACAGGGCCAGAGTTTTGGAGAGTTGAAATTCATGAACATGGAAGACCTATTTTCTTCTAAAATGGAATGAAATTCCTACTCTTTTTCCCCCCCCCCCCGGTACGCGGGCCTCTCACTGTTGTGGCCTCTCCCGTTGCGGAGCACAGGCTCTGGACGCGCAGGCTCAGCGGCCATGGCTCACGGGCCCAGCTGCTCCGCGGCATGTGGGATCTTCCTGGACCGGGGCACGAACCCGCGTCCCCTGCATCGGCAGGCGGACTCTCAACCACTGCGCCACCAGGGAAGCCCCCCTACTCGTTTTAAAGAATACATACCCAGCAAGATTTCTTTTTACCCTTCCTGTATAATTTTTGTCATACTCACCTCTAAAGGAAACCAACTCTTTAGCTCTGTTACCTTATTTTGTACCTTAGCTGACTTTCATCTTTACATGAGCCATCAAATCTGGATATGACAAAGATTAAACAAACAAACAAACGAAAACCCCACGGTGCTATATGTCTGAATTGTTGCGTGTTTTTCTCTCCCACGAGAAATTACAACACTAAGTACCACATACATTTGGGGGTATGTTTATAAGACAGCAGGAAATTTTTTAACCCTCAAAACTTTCTGATTATGAACTGTGCTCTGAATCTACAGGGGTTGTGTTCCAAGTCGCACGTTCTTTTACAAATATATCACTTGCAGACCTGCAGGTGAGAAGGCCGACTTCCCCATGGTAGTTCTGAAATCTGATGTAAGGCAGAGACACCAGGGACTCAGAGCGCCGATTATGCCCGACACCTGCATTTCAAAACCTCCTCTAGTATTTTAGTAGTTGCATCTATCCTTTTTTGCAGTCCTATGTCCTACAGAAGTGACATTTTGTTCTGTTCTCATTCATCCTAATTTACTTAGTTAGATATCAAAAGATATACACATTTTATATAACCCAGGAAGCCAGGGATTAAAGCATAATGTATTTTAACACAGCTTCTTCTAAAACTCTAATTGTTGCCAAATGCTTAGGCTTGGATTGGCGTGGGCTATGGGGTTATGTTAGCTTTTACAGATATATTTATTTGTATATGTGGGTATTTATATATGTATGTACATATATGTGTGACTTTGGGCTATGCCGACATGTTATTTTCTATGTGTTCATTTATTATAAACAGCAGGTAGGCAGACATTTCACCTCACCCCTCACTCTGGTCCACATCATTCAAAAAATATTGCAGGGTTTCCATTCTAAGTTAAATACATCCGAGGTTAGGTCTTTTATCAATTCTTTATTCTTAGTATCTCAAAATTCTGAAGTCTTCTTCCTTTGTCTCAAAAAGGGAAAATGCTGAAAGCATTTCCACCTGGATGTTTAAATTATTTAAGTTGCAGGAACCAGACCTTTTCCCTCCTGAGTAGTTGGGGGTTTTAAAGGCTAAAATTGCTTCATCATGCCCAAGTGAAAGTATGCATAAATTATTTAGTTAAACCTGAGAAAATACAGACTTTTCCCAGTGATCTTTCAAGGGCTGCCTACTTAAATTTCAGAAGAATGGGCAGGATTTTTTTTTTTCTCTTAGAAAATTTAAGTATTGGCTGTGTTTTCTCTCAGAAACGTGAACAAAATTACAAAATGATGATTTTTTTTTAAGTCCAAGCCTCATAATGTCTAGGATATCTATATCATGCCCAAGGTGACTAGTGTGGTCTGAATCAATACCAGTAAGACCCATCATCTGGCAAGACCCTCCTGAATGTATTCTTATGAAAGTCAGGTACCTTGTTGCAAGGCTCTCCTTGATGCTAATGTAAGTGCTGGTGACCATTTTCAATTCAATTTCTATTCATCCAGAGTTTGTATCTCAGTTATAAAAATATAAGACAAGGAAGGAAAGATGTTCTAATTTTATTATTTCGATAGATAAAACATACTACAAAATGGAAAAAAATATAAAGCAAAGTAATTTTAAAATGTTATCAAAACTTGGTTGACATTTTTTATTTGCTTTTTGTTCATTACTTTAACTCTAGTAAATAAAAATGCCTGAAAAGTGTGAAATAGTGTGTGGTGGTATGTGGTGGTGATGGGCCGGGTGTGTGTGTGTGTGTGTGTGTGTGTGTGTAACATAGATAACATGAAAGAAGCAATGAAAATGGCCGATGAGTATGGGCAGTAGGCGGCCAGTTTCAAGTTCCTGGAGAGTAAGGGACTCAGTTTCCCATGTATGTTACAGAATCTGTGACATTATATATCAGTTCTCTAAATTAGTCTTAGCACTAGTACTCCAGTGACATTCTCATGACCAAGGGAAGAATAGTATTTTTAACTGAGTACCTAACTTCAAATTCTTAAAGAAGCATTCATTGGGGAAGAAAAAAAAAGTGAACCAAAAAGGTACCTTTGTTTAGTATACAGCTGTCTGTTCATATGTGGCATCTCTTTGAATTTCATGTTCAAATAAATTGGGAGATGAGAGTGAATAGGCTAGAAGATCAGCATACAACTTTGGTGAGGTATTATGAAAAAGCAAAAAAACCTTTTAAACTCTCCAAGCAAGATTAAACCTATTCCATCCCAAAGTGATGGACATCACTTATCCCATGAATACTTGTTTAAAATATTGCACACCAGGTGTTCTTCCTTAGATCTAACTTGCTTTTTCCACAGCTTTTAGTGCAGTTGTTCTTGACCTTACCTTAGTTCTCCCCTCTCCTCCTCTCCCCTTTCCTGCCCAGGCACAGATGTATCCACTGAATCGGATGGACAGGGTGTTATACTTACACTACCATACTCTGCCGAATAGTTAGAAATCCTACTTTGGCTTTTGTGTGCTCGCCTAGATTTGTACCCTAGAGGGGATGAAAAGAGCACAGAGAGAATCAGGAGACAGGAACCAGACCCAGCTTCCGACAATAGGTGATTTGGGCAAAAAGTCATTTAAAATTTCTGAGTCTCAGTTTACTCATCTTTAAAATCATGATAATAATAATAATTACTCCCTCTCCCTTCAGAGGGTTGTTATGAGGATCAAGTGAAAAATATCTATGAACAGGCTCTGCTGTCAGGAGATTAATGCATAAATGCCAGGTAGTATTATATAATCAATTTGTCCTCCTAAACTTAGGAGAGGAAGAGTGTTTAAGGCACGTGTGAGACTCTGGAAATGGAGATGTTATAGAAAGCCTGCAGAGGACGATAGTCCATTTTCATCTACATGCATTTCTCCTGGAAGAGGTAAATATACCCCTTTGGGGGATGCTTCTTTGACCAGGACAGTGATAGGGAACCCTGGCTGGTGGTGACCGAGAGAACAGGTGGACACCCAGAGTTTATTCTGTTATTGAGAATAAACAGGAGGGAAACCTTGCAATCAGGTGACTTCGTTCTAACTGCAGCAGGTTCTCAGATCCCTAGGCTGGCCCAAGATGAGAGAGCAGTCAGTAGAGAGTCTGGCACAGTGAGTGTAAGTCTCAATGTCATCTGATTGTGAAATCTGCTTGTTTGCATTCTCATACAGTATTGGAGCTTAAGCCCTGGCCACTGTGTGAATGGCTACGCAAGAGCAGGATCTAAGACCAAGGGGGGAGGGGGGCAGGGTTGACCAAGGAAGGAGGATTCATTAGAGTTACTTGAAGGAAGTTTATTGGACAGTCCCACCAAACATATTAATGGCATCAACTATTGTATTTTGGGTAATGATTTTTTATACCAGATACACAATATATTGAAGAATTTGCAAGTTTCCCCGTTTGAGTCACTGTTAACCATGATAGGAGCAATGAGGTCTGGTCCAAGAAAGAAAGACATTAGAATTTTCAAACTTGTCTAATTCCCACTGCAGTTGCTTGAGGAAAATTGAAATGAAAGAACCAATAAGAGATTTATGAATACTTTTTAAAGGCTTTAAAAAAGCCCACACACTTATCACTGAACTGTCTGCTTATGATAGGAGCTGGAAGAATCACTCAAGTCCACTCAGCTGTACTTACAGTTTAAAATGTTGTTTCCCTTTCTCTTACACTACTACAAGAGAGAGGAAATGCCTAGGCAAATAAACTCTGTTAAAATAACTTTACGGTT
>NC_082689.1:85464094-85471594 GCF_949987515.2 Delphinus delphis
AACTTACTTACTGTAGTATTTCTATATTGGAACTCACAGCTTCCATAGGACCTCTGCAAAGTGCCAGAAATACGAGCTCGTGCGTAGTAACAAATTTAAATGTGTTTCTTTCTCATGTTCTTTCTCTCTGTGCATTTTCCCCGTCTCTTCCTTTCATGACTCCCCCACTTCCAGTTTCTAAAACTGCTCCTCCAGTCCAGAGACCCAGCAACACTGCCTAGGCAAGGAGCTAACTTGAAAACTGCACTAGATTCAGACCTGCTACAAGTAAGGTGTAATTATAAAGCACACATTTCTTTTTACAATTCTGATGTTAAAGATTTGAAAGTAAAATTCGTATCTATTTCCCCTTGGAAATGCTACAATAAATCCAACATAGTTTAATACTGAAGTCTATTACGTGCCATCCTAAAATATCTGATCAGAAAGTCTCTGACCAAACAACATGAGTCACTTGCCCTTTCCAAAAGCCTTGCAAAAGTTTGACAACTCTTCTGAATCTGATTTCTGTAAATCCCATACTAAGCTGGACATCTTAAGGGCTGCGCGTTTTAATCCTTACACCACCCCTGACTCAGCTTGTAACCTTTAGAAAATCATTTCATCCCAGTTTTTGTCCTTTTCCTCAAGAATGATGAATTTGGTTTCATGGTCACTGTTGTCTGAAGGACACAAATCACATGACTGGTCAAAAGCAAGGCCAGTTCTCAAAACAGCCACCAATTCTGTGTCAGGGCATCCACCTTGGTTCTAATCCCGAAGGGAAAATACAAAGTTTCAAGACCAAACTTCACCTTGCACTAAATCCAACTGGGTCTGAGTGTTAACTACTCCCAGCTGCCTGACTCCCAACCTGAAAGCCCAGGAAAGCAGGGATTTGGGCTTTGAGAGATGTGCTTACTAGAGGTTACAGGTGGTCGTGGGTCTTGTTGGTATTTCGATGTCACCGATGTGAGCGATGATGCTGGAGTGGAAGGGGAGTTGTTGCTTTTAGTTTGTCATTTAGGACGTTCTGTTAGTGTGGGTTTCAGTTTGCATTTTAAAAATTAGAATGGTAATGATCAAGGAGCCAGAGGAAATAGCAAAGCACGTTTTTCTGAATAGCTCTCCCTGTCTTCTGTGTGCAGATTCTACTCAGAATTCCAAAGCCCCGCTTCCTCTCCAGCCTGCTTCCTTCTGAGGTGCAGGGCAGAAGTTCATTCTCAAGTTTCTCTCAGTTTGCAGCAGAGATGCTGTCGCCCAGCCACGGCAGGGATGCCAGTTCCGTGTCATGTGGCTTCCTTGCCACAGCGCGGGCAGGCTGAGAGCTCTGCCGGTGTCTCTCCTGATGCTGCTAAACTTTTCTTCTCTGGGGTTTCCGAGGCATGGACGCTCATTGGTCTAAAACTCTCCTAAACCACCTGACTAAAGAGTAAATACCTAAGTACGACGTCAGCAGGACACAGGCAGGATGTGTCATCCATCCAATTAGGATGGATGTGCTCTTTTAGGGGCACCAGATCCTCCTCCTCCCCTTTCTAGTCGCATTTCTCACCTGCTCATGTGGTGCCCACCTGTGGCTTGCTGGCATTGCCACTGCCGCAAATGGGGAGGTTTCCAAGTTCAAAATGAAGGCTTGATCTTGCGTGGTGGAACTCTACCAGGACCACGGGGAGTTCTGTGAAGGAATTAAGGACAGTGTGTTGTCCTAGTTTGTGTCACCGCTCCCTTGTTTATGTTCTTTCCCTGACTATTCCCACGCCCCCTCTCCAGATTTTTGCATGGCTTTTATAGCCTCTAGTAATTATATCAGCAGCATGGAGTCTATTTTTATCTCTTTTGAATGTGTGCAACATAAATGTCAAACACCATAAAATCTCTTTTTAGCATGTACCTTGTGTGCACAGTATTGAAAAGTGATGCAGCATTCAGAGAGATGTTGCATTTTGAGGTCAGACAGATGAAAAATGGAAAACTCAGTCTCGCCACTTAGCTGCGTGAACTTTCAATAAGTCCCTTATCATCTTGAACTTCGAGCTGCTGCTCCTGCAAAATGGCATTCTACTGCTTACCTTATATAGGGTGCTGGCACCGTACCCAGTTTAATGTCTGGACTGACCCTCTTTCACAGCAGGTGCCTCCAAATTCCTAAATTTTATGTTTCATGCTTAAATGTTATGACCTTTCAATGCCTTCCAGAGCCCTTTGCCAAACTTAGAAAAGAGAAATAATAAAACCTTATTGGCCCAGTGTAATTACTGTAAATTATCATAGGGTCCAATCACAGAATTATCATAGGAGAGAAATATACAGAACCTCCTTTCACCTAAAACTGTCCCTGGACTTAGCAAACAATAATAATAATAATACATAGCATTTATTAAGCACTTACTATGTGCCAAGCTCTAGGTCCTTTGCATGTTTGGACTCATCTAATCCTCACAACCACCCAGTGAGATAGATACTGTCATCATAGCCCATTCAGTAGAGGAAGACACTGAAGCAGGTTAAATAATCTTGCCAAAGGTCACAAGTTATAAGCAGAGGAGCTAGAATTCAAATTTAAGCAGTCTGACCCCAGAGCCCACAGAAAAAGAAATTGTATGAGATAGGAGCATTCACGTTGCTCAGCTTTTCTAACTTCTAGTACAAGGTTGTTTCCTCGTTTTTCACTTAATTTTTGGAATTGGCCCATTAGGGCGGCCAAATGGACTTGTCAGTAGGACACGTAAACCTGGAGTCCCTTACTCAGCTTCTGGTTAAGGGTCACCATGCTTCCAGGGTTAAAATGGCCTCAGCACGTCCAAGTGGTCTGGTGCCTTTTTTATGGCTCATTAGTTTATCTTTAATTTAACATAGATGGGGAGAAGAGAAAATGTGTTCTTTTCTAGTCAAAAGTATACTGTCGTGAAGAATAAACAAGAGGGTAGTAACCCGGAGACACGGAAGGAATAAATTGAAAAATACAGGGCATATTTGATGGTCATAAACAAAATACAGTGATCAAAGAAAGGACATATTTAGGTATGTTAGACATATAATAAATACCATATATTTTATGGGCAAAGGAATAAAAGACTGTTATGTAAATTTTCTCCACTTTTTCATAAGCTACTTGTTAATTATCCCAGTCATATTTCCATTGTTGCCATTAGTTAGAGCTGGAGAGGCCAACACCATCCGAACTCACTCACTTGTAAAGTTAAAGCTATTACTGACCAGATACTGAGAGCCAGAGAAGTGCTCGCATGTAAAACAGAACAGGGGTGTGAAGAATTTAGGATGTGACGTTAAGAGAAGTATGATAACTTGTAAACACCAAAGTGCTTCTCAACTTTTATCGAACTTTAAAATCAGTCTTCTGAAATTTACAGTTATTAAGCTTGATCCTTAATCTTTGGTATGGTGCCCTTATGAGTCATCAAACAAACTCGTATGTGGAAGTGTTTGAGAGAAGAAAAAAGGGAAGAGTAGATTGATCAATGATCATTACAATACCCTGGGACCTAGGAATACCCATAGTCAAGAGCACTGTGACCTGGATTCATCTAAAAGAGCCCCCAGAGCCTTGCTGAAGATAAGATATATGTGTAGCATGTTCTGTGAAAACAGAGTCCTGAAGAGAAAAAAAAAAAAAAAAATATATATATATATATATATATATATTTCACATTAACTAAGCAACAAAATTGTTCACTTACTAGGTTGGGGAAAGGGAGAAGAGGGGATATAGGAAGGAAGGAAAGAAGGAAGGAAGGAAGTCAGGAAGGAAGGAAGGAAGATTCAATATCCTTGACCTCTGACAAAGGGCCTGTTTGGGGAAATGAAAGGAGTTGTTACACGGAGTCTTCTGAGAGCATCCTATGAACATACGAAATTGTATTGCCCACCCAGTGCAAGGGATGTGCTCCCCATAGGTGGGCCAGCCCTCAACTAGGGATTCCCAAGTTTAACTGTCCATATAAAAGTTAGAACATGAGCTCTTAATTTCAAGAAATAAAAGAAGGGGAAGGAGGAAGGGAAATGGCTCTGTGTATAGAGAATCCTCACGTCTGACCTCCTCTGAATGGTTGATGCAACAAATTCAACCTAAGAGTAAAAGCATGGATATGTTTTTATTAGTAAAGAGTTAAGTTTCATAACTTTCTGAGACACTGAGACCATTGAAACAGCAAAGCTACCAGTAATTACAATCCTGAGATTCCCTAAAGTGGAAAGTCTATGAATGCTGTCTAAAATGACACTGCATTTGCTATTTAGGTAAGGTTCTTAAGGAATTTTTTCTGGTTCTGATGTCCATTTTCACCTCCCCGCCTGCCCCCAACCTTGCCCAAAAGGTTGGGTAGCATTGTTCTGTCTCTGTTGGGGGCTGCAAATGGAAATTCTGGAGGGAGGAAGGATAGTCTTGGTTTGCAATTGCGAGCAAAAGGTACCACCTGAGTGTCTTTTGCGAGATGTTTCCTTTAGATTAATGTATATCTGTCATCAGCTTAACTAAGCAGGTAAGGTGTTCATTAGCTAGGCTGGGTTTTCGAAGGGGGGTGGGTGGGTAGAGAGAACGAATGTAGAAGAGTGAGAAGAACAAACAAGTCAAAGCATTTGTTCATGCTGCAATCTACACACCAATTATCCTGCTGTGCTAATTACCACCTTTCCATACCCCAGGTACCTAAGCATTCACACTTACTCACTCTTTCATGCCTCTGATCAAAAAAAAAAAAAAAAAAGGAAGAAGACGATAGAAACAGAGGGATGATGAACCCAGAGGCGAAGTGAATTCTTAAATCAAAATTTCCCTTACATATGAAAAGTATAAATAAGAAGTCTTCTTCATTTTGCCATTGTTGTTTTAGACAATTAACCATTTGCAAATGTCTTAATTGCAAAATATTCCTTACTGTCAGGCTTCCAGGAGTGCACTTCCTTCTAGTCAGCCCTTGTTTTGATACTAAAAAGAAGGTAGAGAGGTGAGAATTGCTGGTCTGGCCTGAGAGTTTGGGGTTGTGCCGTTAGAATGAGATCAGATCATTAAAAGTCGGTGACTACTAATTATTAGGCTACTTTTCTGAGCCTATTCAAAAATTGGGCCTCGAGGAGCCAGAGATCTACCTTTGTATCAAAATCTTGGTTCCTGCTCACCGACTGAACCTTCAGCTAACAATTAAACATCCTTTATTATGATGAAATCTGGGCTTGGAATCCCTGTTGGTTTGTGGGCTTCCTTGTCAGGGTGCTCATTTTCTCATTTCAGAGTGAAGATGGATAAAAAGAAAACCTATTTCCTGTAGCTCATTTGATACCTGGTGGGGATGCCATTCAGGTGACAAGGATACAGGCACAGAGGGGGAACAGATGTGATTTACACACTCATTATCATTTGAATGAAAGTGCAGATAGGCCTGTTCAGGGGCCCGGGCATCACCTGGACAGCTTTCCTTCTGATCTTTATCCCATCTGAGAGGCCAGGTCCCCCTGACATCTTTAAATCCCCGACCCCCAGCTGGTGACACACAGAGTTTTATGACAGTCAGCAGTCCTCTGAAGCTCCAAGCACAGATGCCATTCAGAATTGTGCTTCACACTGTTTTTTTCATTGTGTTCAGGCTTAATCAGGAATATATCCAAAAAAAGCTTAACTTGAATAATTTCCTTTGGTACTTCTCCAGAAACCTGTTTGCCACTCGAAGTTTGTGTATAGTATTCTAAAGGGCCTCAGATTTTGTGTTCTTAAAGTTATGTGCATATGTAGCTGCTTCAGCTTTCAAAAAGGACAACAAAATGGAAAGGACCATAAGTTATAGATGTCATCAAAGTCCTATGTTTTTCTGAGTATCAGATCAGACAACCTCAGTAGAGTGATAGATGAATTTTAGAGTGCAAAGGCAGTGTAAAGTTCGGATGAAAGTACCAAAAAGAAAAGTTTTTATTTGGCCTGTTTTGCTCTTCAGAAAGGATTTTCAGCTTCTTTGTTTTGCTACCTGGAATGGCTGCTGTCACCAGGATCCCTCAAGCATTTTTTGTTACTTATTCGTGGGATGTGTGAATAATATGGAAAAGTTGCTTATGTCATCTGAAGAGTTCAAATGAGTTCTGTACAATACAAACTTTTTTTTCTTTTTTTAATACATTTTCAAGAAAGCTTGCTTTAGTTCAGGTCAAGAATGCACCACAACCTTGAATAACTTAAACTGTTGTTTTTAACCTTCGCTTATCTCAGGCAGCCTGACAGTTTTGGTGGGGAGCAAAAAGTGAAAGGAATCTGTGAGAACAAATGGTGTGGTGTTTTATGATTTTAATTAGGTATTGTATTAAAGAGAAAAATATAATGAACACAAGCACATACACATTTTATTTCCCATCTAACATTAACAGTTAAAGAAAACAATCACTATCAAATTACTTTGTTACAGTCCATAATTACAACTCAGGTTACGCTTAACTGTTATTAACAGAATGTACAGTAATATGTTCTGGCATCGTAATATGTTATTGTAGCATTATAATTAATCTTACAGGAAGTATAATAAATTTACAGTATCAGATTGAAGCAATACTGCATATAGATTTATTAATGCTTTTAATCAGTTCTGGCAAAATTAATTTTGCACTGATTGCTTACATTGGAATTTGCATATACTTAGTGAAAGTAATTTATTTTTTATGGATTCCTTTTTATTAAAATAGGGCATATGGCCCTTTAGCTACAAAACTTTGCTGATTCCTTAGCTAAAATATTCCTAAACATTTTTAAATGCCATATATCTTCCATTTAAGATCGTTCTTTCTCTTAAAGTTTACTTTTAAACTATAGTCTTTAAAATGCTTTCTTTATTCTCATTTCAGCTATCTATGTTTTATAACTATAATGCTTGTTTCCATGTTTCTATGAGCCTGTCTGTTTTTCCCCAGGGACCTAAGTTTGAATAAAAACATACTCCTTGAAATATGTCTATATTGATAAAGCATTGTATTAACATTTCAGAAAGTTTCATGTGTAAATTTAATAAAATTGAAAAATAATGAAATCTTACTATTTGAAAAGTCCAGTAAAAATGGGACAACACATGAGGATCATTATTTCAAGTGCAACTATATTCCAAAATTCCAAAATGCTTTCTATGTTGTGCAAAGTGTGTGCAGAAAAAAGACAAGTGCAGAGTAAGAAAAAACTTAAACTGATGTAAATGTTGTCAATTGAAAAATAGTAGTGGGAAAATATACTTTCTGTGTCTTTCTATTAAAATTCATATGCTTTGTAAAGGAAAGTAAATTATTCCCATCCAAAATATAAAAAATATCTTTATGAAACATAAGCTTGATGTATTTTAATTTGTCAAGCAATTTGAAATTTTGAACAAGCTTGTATATGTTGGATCGATATTTTCCTTTTTCAAAAATATTAAATTAGCTATTCCAGTGGGTACTGATTAATTTTTAATTTATTATACAAAAAATATTTGAAGAGTGATTTCTTATTCTTCTAAGTCTTAACAACATCAGTATTCCTTGGCTTGAAAATTG
>NC_082689.1:85476594-85481594 GCF_949987515.2 Delphinus delphis
CAGTAATTAGAGAGTTTTCTAAAATCTTTACTTCCTTGTGACATATTACGGGGAGACATATATTCACTTGATGTATTAATAAAGCATGGTGGAATTGCTGGCAGATAGGTGTACAATGCATATAAAAATATTTGTGTATAGCAACTGTTTTGAGGTCTTCCCTCAGTATGACATCACACTAGACTTGCTGATGAAGGTGCTGTTAGACTTTGTTCGCCATTGAAGGGATTTCATGACTTGTGTTCTGGAGTATAGATTAGCTAAATACTATATCCGTAGAGTGTAAGCATATCATAGATGTAGAGAGAAAGTGAAGCTGAGAGAATTGCTAAAGGACAGAAATTACAACTACAAAAACTCACTAAATGAAAGAAGAGGCAGGAGGCATGTGTGTTTCAAACATCAATTCAATGACGAGTTTCCTTTGGTGGGAGATAAATAAGGTAATCAAAACCATTATGAGTTCTAGATATACAGGAAAACCCTAATCTGTTTATTTTTGTAAAAAGAAACCAAACAGATATTGTCTTTGGGTAAGCATGAATTTCACTTAGAACATTGTAACCTAGGAATATAGTGCCTTCTTGAAAGATAACTGAATTTACTGTGTGAATTCTCTGACCAATATCTGTTTTTATGATAGTTTGGAGAAGGGAGGAGCCTTACTTTTATTTTTATTTGCCATTATCTTTATACTTTATTACAGAAGAAGTTTGGAGGGGAAAATTATATAACTAACATGTTATTACCTGCATGTGGGAGCTTATCCGGAGCCCCAGCAAATTTCTGGAATTAACCTTTTTTTAAATCTCTAACATAATGAAACTGGAAAGTGTCTTCAGGTGCAGAGAAGCTGCTAGCATTTCTAGAGGGGATGAGTGGCTGCCATCTTCCCAAGATGATCCCGTAATAGGAAGTTGGTAGAGTCTTAGAACTGGCCCCTCCGCACTGGAACTGTGTGCAGAATTTCCTCTCTCATTTCACTTAATATGCATATTTTTTACATAGCTAATCTGAAATGGAAACATTTTTATCCCTATACTCAAAACTGCTTTTGTTTTATCAGCTGACATTTTACAACTCATTAATTTATAATGCGGGTTTAATGCCTTTGAATGTTCCTGGGATAAAAAATTAAAGTGACCAAGCTAGTTTGTAAAAAGGCTGACTGTAGTATGTTCATAGTAGCTCTTTTATAACAGTGTTTTGTACTGGAGAGCACATTCCATGGGAATATTTCAAACTGGCGTGGTCCCTTCTCCTAGCATTAATTAATCTTGCATCCCCAAGTGATAACATTATTCCCATTTTTAAATTGGGGAATTAAGGCTCGTGCATTTCAGTGACACATATCCAAATTCACAAGAAAATCTCTGTTTGAATTTGCTTTGCCTGTTGTACCTATCATGAGACTCCCATTATTAAATGAGAACTTGAACCTTGATTTAGTCCTATGACCTTTATCCATCCAAGTGCAAAGGGAACAAGTTAGCTGTGATAAAGAAGGGGTATCAAGGATAGAACTTTCGGGCTTCCCTGGTGGTGCAGTGGTTGGGAGTCCGCCTGTCGATGCAGGGGACACGGGTTCGTGCCCCGGTCTGGGAAGGTCCCACATGCCGCGGAGCGGCTGGGCCCGTGAGCCATGGCCGCTGAGCCTGCGCGTCCGGCGCCTGTGCTCCGCAACGGGAGAGGCCCCAACAGTGAGAGGCCCGCGTACCGCAAAAAAAAAAAAAAAAAGTATAGATCTTCCCTGGAAAAACACTTTGCTGAATAAAAATCCTTGAAGAAGAGCTGTATCCTGTTTTTAGTAGCACAGTACCTGGAAATCAAACTCTGGTGGCAAGGGGGAGGAATAAAAGGCTAGGGTTCAGGTGAAGAGTCTTAGAATGTCCCCCAACATTTACCACACATAAAGACATTCTAAGAAAGCAACTAGACCATAACCCAGTGGCTCAAATGTAAATGTTCTCTAAGCATCTAAGAGATTTAGGAAACCAAATGACTCATAAAATTCCAAAGGTCTTCTTTTAAACTTTAAGCCATATTACCAGAAAAGACATTTTTAAAATGAGGTTACATGTCTATCTCACATATTAGCTGAAGGATGAATCGTACTCTCTCCCACCATGGGCCTCCTACTTGATACTTTTGCAAATGAAATTTTAAGTGAAGAACCAACACCAAAACTGTGACTGGCACACATTCAGATCTTCTCGTTTCACTTAGAGCTACCACATAGCTCATCAGCAGACAAGACACTGGAGCCGTGGTCCCGTCTTTCTTATTATTTCAGTGGTTTTCAGTGTTTCATGCTCCACAAACTGCAATCACACATGCAATTCCATAGTCTTCTTGTGGCAACCTCATAGACAGGGAGCACATTACCATTATTTTTTCCCATTTATACCAAGTTTTCTTGGATGATAGGCCAAGGCCACACAGCTGGTTACATATTGGGACTGGGACAAGAAGACAGGTCTTCAAGCTCGTAATTCTAGGGACTGCCTCTTTATTTCTATTGTTTCCAAACTATTGTGAGAAACATGGGTGTATTGTTAGATTCTGGTAATTGATCAAATTGGTAGGCTTATATAACTCAAATTAAAGGGATCCATGAAAGTAACAATCATCAAAACAATTTAAAATTAAGCAACAATCTTCATTTGGGGGCATAAAAACCCCCAAAGTCTCAGGGATTTCCATTCCTTTAGTCTGATCATGCGGAGTTTAAATTTAGATTGCATTCTTCACTGGGAATGCGTATTATCATGTATATTTCCATGTGGCTGTTACCTGCCCAAAGATGTGCTTTCAGCCTCCAGCTTTGCCACTAAGTGGCTGCAGGGCCTTGCATGAGTCATTTGACCTCATTGTACCTGTATTACCTCCTTGGTCAAATGTCCAGGGTTGACTTCGTGTCCCTCTAGCACTACAGTTTTATAATGCTCTGTGTCCAAATAGATAGTAAGCTTCCTGAGGTGAGAATAGAGCATCCCTGTGTCCTCTGGACTCAACACATTGCAGGTATTAAATAAATGTTTGATGATGTCATCGAAAGACTTATTGGCACACTTAGCTTGAGTGGAGTTGTAGAAAATCATTATTGACCACCTTATTAACAATTAATTGTCTATAATCTGCATATGTAATTTTCCTTTACATCAATAAAATGTCTGCTTCTGGTGAACATGAAGTATTGCCGCTTAATATCAGTTCTTTTGCATGTTAATACATTAGCAACTGATATCTTATTTGTACTGTAACTGACAGAATAATGTAGAGAAAGTATGAAAAGGGGTTAGTTAGGTAACATTGTATAGGGCATCTTCAAAACAACAGTTCTGGTATTTCAAATGTCAAGCTAATTATCAGCCATGTTTAAATGCTGTGATAGGCCATTTTTGCAAATGCTGAAATTTTCTGTCAGGTATGGACATTATAAAAATGTCACGTTTTGCTACTATTCTGTTACATGTCACCAGAATACAAAATCTGAAAAAAAGTTAGATCAATAGACAGTAAAGAGAAACCATTATTTATTTTGCATATGATTGTAAAATTAATTGGTCTGGTGATAAAATTTAGAGTATTGTTTACGTAGAAGGAAGAATAGAGAGAATTTAATATAATGCAATCTGGTGAGGTGAAAATAATGCTTACTATAGATAAACTATGAAGCCTTTTAAATACAGGTTTTTAGTAATGCACATTCAGATATATCTTTCCAGGCCCATTGGCTATAAAGCAAATTTAAGTATCAGCTTTATACCCTTTGGTAACCCCGTATTACACATACAGTTTTAGAGAAAATGAAACTTTAATATGATTCCACATAAAATGGTGAACCATGCCAATAATTCATATGCACTTCATATGCAAATAGTTTTATCCATCAATTATTATGTTAACATGGTATCACATGGCAAATTTCCCTGTAATACAGTACAGTACCTGTATATAATTATGGGTGCATTTTGCCAATGCAACTGTTACACAGAATTGTAATTAATTCCTCTGAAGATTACTGGGAGAGTTTTGGATACTGATGCTGTTTTTGGACATTTATTACTGCTCTTTAGTTGGCTTTTTGCTGTGCCTCAGAGACAGATGTAAAATTAGTGTCTATTTTGAGCCAGCAAACAGTACATCTTTCCTCTTGTTTATTGAATTGCAGAAAGGAATTCTTTGGGCTCCCACTTCTTTGTGGTTTTGAAGTAACCGTCTGTTTTTCTGCCAGCCATGTAGCTCTAATACATGTATAAAATTTTGCTGAGACTCATGCAAGGGGTGGCTTATTTGGCCTAATGTAAGGACCGAGTAGAACTTTGCTACATGTTTAGGTGGTTCTGTGCTTTTGAATGTTGAATAAAAAATATGTATCATAAGTTTAAAAATTGACACAGAACTAATATATTCTGACCGATGACCCTCATTTAAAACCAGTATATGTTGGTTATTATACAAAATGAAATCTCTTCTTTGCAGAGACAAAGCTACATTATTAAGATCCCTTATGCCAATGGGGATGATGGTGGGCAAAAAAATGAAAACAGGAACAAATGAGAAAATGAGCTTATTTTATTTCCTAATGCAAATGGAGGTAAACCCATCATGTCCTGGCCATTCCATAGTAAGAATATTTTGTGGTGAAAATTTCCCCAATGCTTACACTTGGCAAATCCACTGACTAGACTTGAGAGAAATATTTAAAGGAAAATCCTGGGCATTTAGAAGCAGGGGCGATGAGGTGGAGAGCAGAAAAGTGCCATGTCCATATTAACGGATTTAACTTTGATTGTCGGAAGGTCAACCAGAAAGAACAGGATGAAATTATCTACTCTGAGTTCAGATACAGAAACTTTGTTATGAATTGTTTTACCTGGATTTTTTAAAAGTGGGGGTAAGATACCAACATAATGGTTCTGGGAAGCCATCCAATGGGAATGGACACCCTAGTTAACACACTCTGGAAAAGATAGCACACTGCTTCTGTAAGTGAA
>NC_082689.1:85484094-85521594 GCF_949987515.2 Delphinus delphis
AGGAAGATGAGATAAGAGAGGGTGGAGTGGAACATACCTGGCACAACAACGACATTCTCCCAGCCTCTGTAGATGGTCCAGGTAAGTGTCTAAAACAACTTGGCCCCTTCCTGTGCCATCTACCTAGTGGAGCATCCACAACCCAATCGTTAAAATATTTCTTTCCAGAGCCCTCGCAGAATAGAGATACCAAAGCTGGTGACAGATTATGAAGTGATAGTCGTGTTATCACATTACAGCACTACTGACATCTTAGGAAGGGATTATGTTTCCGTCTGGACGCAAGTTGAACATGAACTACATTTTAAACACACAACGTGAAGGATTTGCACCACATGTACAATGTGCCAATTATACAACACCATCAAGAGCTATCCTCTCAGGAAGGAAACTGGAAGCAAACATAAAAGCTCACAACTAATATGTATTTGAAAGTTTTGTGTAGTGATACAAACCAAATAACTGTCAGTTCAACAGTAGTTTCAGTGTCTGTCTGACACCTCCTATTGTAATTCAACCATCTAATCATTCCCTTTCGTTAAGTGTGAATGTGATTTCACACTTCTACCTGGTCAGGTAGCTTGCTTTCTTATTATTTAACAGCTAAGTACTTGATAATGATTCTTGCTGTTTGGTGGGAATCTCTGGGGAAGTAGAAATGGTCCAAGGCCAACTCTAATAAAAATAAGGTGAATTATATTCAAACTAAAACTTCAGATGCCACTGTGAAAATGGAAATGTCATGGTCTAAAATTCACTTAGGATGAAACATCACCAAGGTAGGAAATGATTAACAAACTAAAGGAGAATTAATCATGTCCCCCTAAACTCCCTCGGCTAATCTCTACTTGGTAAGGTGGCCTGTAAAATTTTTTTTAATGACCCTTCTAATTCAAACCTTCATGTCTCCTTAATCTCTGTTCCAAGACCCAGCGAGCGCTATCATGATTTACTCCACCTTATGTGTTTTTTCCTCACGATATATATAACAATAGCATTTTTATAAATAGGTGAAATGGGTGGGAAGGAAACAAGTACGCGTCTACCTGTATGCTATTGTGATGTCACAGACTATAAAACATCGAACATAGGCAGAGTAATTGTTTGGTGTACTGGAAGGAGGATAATAAAAGTACTTCCACTACTAAAGAACATTAAATGTGAAAAAAAGAAAAAAAAAGACTGATGGCAGTTTGGGTGTAGTGTATTTGTTTTTCGTTTTCCTAACATACTGTGCCAAGTTTTGTACTCTTTCTGTTTCCAATTTTGCTTTCGGTGAAGGTTTCTTGAATCTCAGCAGTCCCACACATAAACATGTATCGTTATATCCATTAAGACTTAAGGTTTTAGATTTTCAACTATGAGGGAGAACTCAGCCAAAGATGCTTGAAAGATAAATACGTTTAATTAGGGGCAGAGGATGATCATTAAAGGAAGTCTGACTGCTGCAGAAGTCATTAACAATCTTAAATGAAATTTTTATTTTTATGATAGCCATTTACATGTATAATAAGAGCCAATGATTCTTAGGAGCAGTGTGACAGAAACAGAGTGTGGCGAGAACTCATGTAAGACATACTATTTAAATGAGCTGGTGTTAGCTATTCATATTTGTTAATGAACTAGATATGCAGGGCTATAAGAATGAATGTTCTGATGCTTTAAATTTTAATATCTAGAAATCAAGGGTAAGGATCAATTACTAGAATTTCCACCCTTAAAGGAATAATTATTAACGATATAACAAATGTACAGCTCCAAGCTTCTGAAAAAAAAAAAAGTTTAATTTAAAAAAATTAAGATCAGTAGTTGAAAAAGGGCCAAAACAGCCATGTCAAGCTGTAGTAGTCCGTGATCATGGCAGCTTTTTGTGTTGGTCATGGATCATAATTCCAAATGCTTTAATATACAATAATCCATACGAATGCATTACAGACCCTGTTATCACCTGTAGTTAATGGTGCCTGTGATACAAATGAACAGGCTGTTCCTTGCTCTTACCTTTATGGTAAATAAACTAGCATTCTGGAGTCACAATAATTAAATAAAATGTAAATCCCTAATCTCATTTGGCTATTTGGACCAAGAAAGTTACCCAGCTATTACCTGTCTGGTTCTAATGATTAGTAATGATTTATTGTTCTTTTTTTTTATTGTTCCAAAAGTGCTCTGATGTGGTGCCTTGATGTCTAATGAAAAGAAATTGGTCTTAAAAAGCTACTCATTGTTTATCCTGACTCTTAGATAACACATTTTTCTTCTGATAAAATATTTTTCTTATTTATTGTTCAAAACACACAATATAGACAATAATTCTAATTCTGGTGCTGTTTTATTTAGTAGTGTTTTATCCCTGGTGCCTGGCTGTCTACCATCATACCTCAGCACATAGCTTTACTCTGAGATAAGCCCCCTCTCTTTTGCTCTCTCTCCCATGCTTTCTGTAGTTTGTCTGCAGGATGCAGGTTTTCCACTGAAGAGCGCAGTGGAGTTCTTACTGTGCCTTTCCGGTTCCAGCACAATCAAAGTTTTGTGTTTAGAATTGTCCTTGACATTCTTTCGTCCCACAATGGGGTGGACACAGTGTGCTGGAAACCATGACATCATTATCATTGACACAGACTTAAATAAATCACCTGCATCTTGGCCTCTTTCTGCTTATTCAAGGATTCTTCATCTCGAGGAAGAAAGTGCTCTTTATTTTTATAAACCTTCATCCCAAGGGTGACTGGAAAACGCAAACTTTTACAAGTGTTTTAAAAACAAATATACTATGTGGTTTTAGACACAGTATGCTGAGTCAGAGGTGTCTTGGGAAAAAAATGTTTAAGGTTAGGCATGAGGCAGAAAGACAGCCAGGATTGCCTTTAGTTCAGGGGGGATAGATACTCCTAACCCACGTTATGATGTCCTTCTGAATACGGATTCATGTGAAACTTAATTAAATAGGCATAGGCATAGTATTTAAAATACATACCTGAGCTTGATGTTCAAAAAAGAAAAAGCTTGCTGCTCAGTAAATTGAAGCAAAGTACATTCTGGGTGAAAGTGACACCATCTCAGTTGCACAATCTTTGGTAAAAGAGGGTTATAGCTAAAGTATTACTAAGTGCCAACTACACATGTGAATACGCAGCATTTAATAATTTGAGAAGCAACTACCTCCTGTAACTTCTCTTTACGTTTTCATAAGAAAATGACAATGAGGAAGGAAGTGCAGCAGAAATCTTGAACATTACCACTATTATGCAAAAAAAAAAAAAAAAATGCTGTTAACTGTTTTCCCCTCAGTGACTTGATCTCTCAGATGGAAAACTTATGATTCTTCTGACTCTTGGCTACCAGAAATCACATGAGAGGAGCGAGGAAGAAAGACACAAAAGTTATATTTATATCTAGTACTGAACTTCTCAGAAATACCTTAATTTAATTCCTTGCAGAGACTAATAAAAATATCAGATGAGGGAGCCTTTTAACCAATCAGTTATTATAATTGACAATAAAGTATTGCTGTATATTGAACTCCTAAATGTTTTATGCAAAATGTCCCAGTGAAAATATTCCTTAAATAAGGGAGAAGTCCAGGGCCAAGAATGAATTTAAAGTGGTCGTAGAATTTAAACAAATATCATTCAAATTATCTGACTAGTATTATGCCCAGTGGCATTAAATTAGCATCTATTTATATCTGTGTACTTTACCTTAAGAGGCTCATAATTTTTCAGTTCTGATGCCATAAACAGATATGCTGCAGGATACTACTTGAAAAACATATATTTTAATTTTGTTGTAACATTTGCTAGAATCTGTTTTTCTACCAAATAATTATGACTAGAATGTGATAAGCAAAAATGGTCAGGATAAATTTGGGAATTCACAGAGTCCTATTTATAAAGTTTCTCTTGTTTTAAACAAAATGATTATCACAGAGAGATATTCATCCTGGATCGTGTTTGGTTCTCATTAGTATTGTTATTGTAAAAATAAAAAATTTAAAAGTCCATGTTTAATTTACTTTCTTGAAGGATTTTTAACTGTCAGCTGTCCTTCTCTGACTTCACATATTCTACAATTTGGTAGGCAGAAAATTTGAGAGTTCTCCTACTTTCCAGACTCTTCCCATTTTAAAATATTACAATTTTAGAAGATGACCTTTTATCATCTATAGATCTTCAACTTCAGTGTTACATATTTTCATCTTCATCAGAACCTTGAGCTGTTCTTATAGCTATGTTTTTCCTCAGAAAATGACTATGATTCCCCTACTGGGGAATTAACGGTAAGGAAGAAAGATATTTATGGAGTGGTAGGGAAAGGAATAAGGAAAATATGTTTTAGAAGTTTATATAAAACAGTGAAACAGGTGTTTTCAGTACCTCTGGGATGCTTGTTTTATAAACTGGGCATTTCAAGTTTTGGTATGTAGAATTAGGTTCTTTAAAATTTCGCTTGCATAGATTAGCACCATCATAGCTACTCCAAGGAGGGAAAAAAAGCATGAAAATAAAATAAGAAATTCTGACTTGTCTCTGATAATCCAGTGTTACCAGAGGCATAGCAGCCAGTGTGCCTCTTCGTCAGTACAAATACTTAGTTGCTTTTGACCCTTATTGAAAAAATAATATCTTTCCCCCTGTTTGTCACTAGAACTGCCACTAGAAGAAAAGCCTTTCGTTTGCCCCAAATAAGCACCTCTGTTTTTCACAGCTTGCAGTAATGCTTAAAGTAAATAAGTTCTTGTGCAGCTAGCACTGTTGGATTCATTCAGTTGCCTGAACAAAGCTATTGTCTAGAGGTTTACAACAAGCCTTTTCTCTGTTTCCTTTAAAAGAATCTTCCTTGTTCCTGTGGTAGGCATGCTTAGTATAGTAAGCCTTTCTACAATTTTCAAATGCTAAAGATAATCTTCCCCCACAGAAGAAATGAAGGAAGACTATGACACTATGGGGCCGGAAGCCATGATCCAGACCACAGTTAACAATGGTACAGGTAAGTAAGTTTACCACGCCAAGGTCATGTTTGTCCTGCGTCATGTGGATTTAGTGAGTCAGGGACAGAAACACTGACCCATCCATTTGTATGTCTGTGATTTAACAATTAAGTCAGACTTTACAATTCTCTTGTTTTGTTTCAAATCAGAATTCTCTGTTTTGGTATTTTATTCAGCAAATATATCTTTTATTCTTAAACCCTAATTTGCCTGTGGAAGTTAAGAAAACTGAACTGGATTTTTAAAAGTATCTTTTCAAAGCCTGAGTTGGGCAAATTTCTGGTAGTAATTTTTATTTTAAGAGACTACATAAATATAATTTGAAAATTGTAATATAATATGCCTCCTCCAGTCACCCCTTGATATTAGTCATTGAGATTCAAACGATATGGTGTAATTTAGATTGTAAAATGTTTCTTCAGAACGACAAACCAAAATTCTGTGAATGTTCCTCATAAAAACTGATCACCTGAGTTCCTTTTTATCCTATCTTCATTTTATTTCTCAGTACCTTCTAGTTCCTCTAAATAATATTTTCCAGGCAAAAGTTGCATAAAGAATAGACAATTTCACTTCTTTTCAATGAAGCTAAGAAATTGCAGTAGGAAGGTAGTAAGCGGTGCTTTGTTTTATTCTGCTACTGCTGTAGAATGGAGTTTCAGGACAATTGTGACCTTCCATGTTCTTTTCCAAAAACTGAACAGCATCTCCTCTCACACCCTCTCACGTCACTAGTGCAAATTTACACTGACTCACTATGTTTATCTCTCTTTTCCTGGATAAGGCTAAGTATTTTTGGTGTTTCAAACAATCCTTCATACCACCATCAAAAATATTACCATAGTGCCCAGTATAAGGTTAACTTCTAAAGCAAAAGCCAAAAAAAAAAAAAAAAAAAACCACATAACTATTTCCACTCAACTCACCAATGAAAACAAGTCACAGCTTTATGAAGTTTTAGAAATGTAAATAATTAAGATGATATTCATATCTCCCTTATGTCGAAACACATCACAATAGACTGTTCATGCTGTGTTTCTATTTAGAATGCTCTTATTAATAACTTACCACGCACTAATTTACATTCTTGGATATAAAATAAGAGAAATAATAGAAAACTATTGTAAATTTTCCTTCATTTGAATAATGTCAATTTAAGGTACAAAAATGAAACTGTACAATATGGGATTATGGAAAAGGTATAGAATTAGGAACCTATAATCCTGATTTTTAGCCACAGCTCTGGCAATAACTAGATTGCAACCTTGGGCAAGTCAATTGCCCTTCTTGGCACTCAGTTTCCACATCTGAAAAATGAATAGATTGCACTAGTTACTTATTAAAAATATTTCTAGTTTTAATATTCTGTGTTGTAGGGGTACCATCACTGTGTAAAATAGAAACAAGATAAAATAACTTCTTATAAAAACACAATAATAAAGAGATACCACAAATTAGATACTTTCTGTAATGTCCCAACTCATAGGATCAAAAATGGCTTCATGTTCCTTTTAAAGACAATTGTTAAATTTCAACCTCAAGCATAAATAAACTCTAATTTCATTAACTTTATAGGCATTTAAAGTGTCGCTATTCCACAAAGTGACAATTTACTAGCTGTTTTATACACTTAAGATCTAAAGTGGGGTTAATAAAAATGGTTCCTATTCAGAAGATTTAAAAATCAATTTTGAATATTCCTTCACATAGCCTTAAGATTCACCTTTTCCCATACTATTTACTATTCCTTATAGTTCATATGTATTCAGTCAATAAATAGATCAATAAGTATTCATTGAGTGTCTTCTGTCTATTCACTTTCGTGTGCACATGTTCTGGAAGATGGGCCAGGAAATCTTAGACATGGCTGTTATTTAATTTGGAAGATGAGACCAACACACAAGAAAAAATAATAAGCAATAAGTGAAAATATGTGATAAATATGCAACAAATAGTAGGAACTATAATTATTTCAAATTACAGAATATGAGCGATCCTATGGGGTGAACGTTCAGAAAAGGCTTCATGAAGGGGGTGAAATTTGAACTAAGTTCCTTTTCAGTAGTCGTGAAGGAGTGAGGAAGATCCTTCTAGCAGAACAGGAGTGTGCAAGCCAAGGAAAGAAATTGTAATATCTATTCAGAGGATAGCAAGTAAAAGGATTTGGCCGAATCAGGGGGTCCTAGGAGGCAATTCATGGGAAATGAAGCTGGACATGTAAGTTAAATGTAAGTGGAGAATGTAAAGCAACAAACCAAAGAGTTTGGGGCATGTTATACTACCGTGATTTCTGTGAAGAAAAACTAGACTTTGAGAGACCAACTGGAAGTCATTGTAGTTATTCAGGTGTGACGTGACAGAAAGCCTGTCCTCGGGTGGCGACAGTGGTGAAATTAGTAACATGACTTCTTAACAACCAATTGATTCTCTGGGTGATGGAATCAAAATGGCTTCAGGATTACACATCTGCATGTTTAGAACATGGCAAATACTTGCTATTTCTAGATAAACAGAAAGAGGATCCAATTTTGAGAAGACCTTGAGCATGTCTTTAGACAAGTATTTTCATATAAAATTATATAAATGTGTATATATATACACATATATATGTATATGAATGTTCATTGGAAATGAGGAATTGAAACCCAGGAAGTCAGGGCTAGAGATAAAGATTTGAGAGTCATGCAAATATAGTCAGATGGTATTTAACATCATGGGACTAAGACATTTACAATAAATATACTGAAACACGTAGAAAGCTGAGGCCAGGGCTTCTGGTGAGTAAGGAGAAAAATCAAATTCATTAAAAGAAAAAAGATTAAGAGAGAAAAAAATTAAATATCCAGGAGACAAAGAAAGTTTCAAAAGTAGACAATGGTCAATTGAATCAAAAGATTCAAATAACTACGACTGAAAGAATGCTGAGCAAATACATTGGACTTGGTAATTAGGAATTTACTGGTGACCCTCAGCTTAGAACTCTGGCCTTTTAGAGAATAACACATATTTCTTCCCAACCATAAGTTTACTGCTTCTTATCCCTAGCATCTTTTTGGATGCTAAAAACATGTGGAATTGAAATAAGACATCTTTAATGGTTGAAGTTGCTTATTAATGGAGTATCTTTTCTCCCCACATAGGTCCTACTGATCAAGGTCAAGCTATTGGCTTGACCTTCCTCTCCAGCCATCCCAACCTATAGTGATATCTTCCTCCAATGAACTCTTATAGAACAAATCAGCTGACCTTGCTGTAGATGCTATAGTGTGTTGTAACTTAATATATTGTCTTTTCCAAATTAGACTGCAAACTCTGAGAACACAGATTGGTTTTAGGCTACCACATTGTCTATGAGAGTGCCTTAAAATTAATAGGGTCTCAACAAATATGTTTTTATTAGTGAATGAATATGGAATTCTTTAATATCAGATATATTTTTCTTTTTTAATCAAAGCAGAACAAACACATTGGAATAGATAAATTTTAAACCGGTTAAGCATATTTTCTGATAAAAAGTGTTGTTATTAACTGGAATGAGTTGTCAGGGGAAGTCAAAATGTCTCTATTATTTCTGGATATTCAACACAAAAATTTCATTCCTAACTGAAAGTAAGGAAAAGACCTCTAAATTTCCTATGCAAGTCTACAAATCTATTACATAGTAGAATTTAACCAAGTTCATATCAATGAATAGAGTAGTCTTTTAGAATCTAAAAGTATCTCCTTCCTAGTATATTCTGCTGAATTAAAATCTGTAGAAACCACTCATTCTTTCTTAGCCTGACAGCATCATACACCTTCCTAAAGGCCATCTCTACCAGGAAGCCATCTGACAGTCTCCCACTCAAGATTAAGCACTCATTCTTTTGAGGGTCATTCTCTCTCATATTATAGTCACCTGCAGGTATGTTTCTCTCCACTAGATTGTAAACTATTTGAGGGCAGGAATGATATGGGATTTTGGTCACTTTCTCACCACAGACCCTAGAATGGTCCTGAGTCAGAAAGAGTTTTTGTAGAAATGAGAGACAAACAGCACTTGAACTTTCCTTTCCCATTTCTGGGTTGACATACTTTTGACAGCAGACCTGAAATAATCAATCAGACATTTTCATCTCCCATTATTCCAATCCCCCAAATGAGGAAGACTCAGTTACATTTGACTGGTCTCTAGCCTTCATGTCCTTCTCTGTTTAGTCTGTCCACATTCTTCCTATAACCCTTTTCTCATGGTCCAAATTCCCTTCTTAGAATCTTTAACTGTCCTTCAGTACCTATAAGACAAAATCTACATTCTTCAGACAGGTATTGAGTGCCGTCCATTTCATACCAACAGTGTTGCATTCTAGTCAGACCAAATCCCTTGGTAATATCAAAAAAGAATCACATTTATACCAACCTCTGAATCTCTGCCCATGCTATCCGTTGAGACCCTAATCTCTCACTCCCATTCCTCCAATTATCCAAATTCTACCCACCTTTCTGTTCTTCAAGGCTAGCTCACCTCCCATTTCCTTAATGTGGCCATCCTTGAACACCCCCAAACCACATATATCTCTTCCTTGTCTGAAATCCCACAGCCCTCAGGTGCACACCACTAATTTTAGCATGTTGAATTGTTCCTCTTTATGTTGTTTGCACATATTTCACCTAGTTAATTTCATGGAGACAAGCAGTTTCTTGAGCTATGAAATAGGGGTAAATTAGTATGACCTTAGTATGTGCCCCCAAAATATTTGCTTTAATAAAAGGGCTAGTCCCTGTTTGCCTCAAAGTGCCTAGTACAGCAGTGAACACACATGGTATGCATTATGACTGGTAAAATGAATGAATGAATGAGCAAATGAAAGAATGAACGGATATTAGGTGGAGAAGAAATGGACTCTGAGAAAGGAAGTCACAATAGGTGAAAACGTTCCCTGTGAAGGGGATTAAGTCCAGTATCTTCAGAGAGTGAAACCAGGCTTTAAGTCTCTGAAATCTACTTGTTAAAGGCAAAGAAAAACAGACTGTCATTACTTTTTTACAGCAAAGTTAGATTAGCAGCATAGCAAAATTGATCTACAGCATATAAAGCAGCGAAAGCCCTGATTTATAGTAATAACTTTCTACATTGCATTTAATGTTTCTATATTGGTTTTAATGTTTTAAAAATTTTAAATGTATGCTTTAACACGTAAAGAACACCTTTTCACAAAGAACTTTACATCTTCCAGATATTAATCTGGTTCAAAATCAGAATGAAATTATTATGTAGAATTTTTTTTTTTTTTTTTTTTTTTTGCGGTACACGGACCTCTCCCTGTTGCGGTGCACAGGCTCCGGACGCGCAGGCTCAGTGGCCATGGCTCACGGGCCCAGCCACTCTGCGGCATGTGGGATCTCCCCAGACTGGGGCACGAACCCGTGTCCCCTGCGTCAGCAGGCGGACTCTCAACCACTGCGCCACCAGGGAAGCCCCTATTATGTAGAATTTTTAAGAGTGTGTTTTAAAAGGTATTTTCTAAGAAGATTACAGAAATGGAAAAACTTGGGAGCATTATAAACATGAGTTTGCCAACATGCTAGTAGTAACAAGGATCTAACTTAGGTGCACGGTGATCATTAGCATTAATGTGTTTCCACGTGCATATCAAGACCTAAATAAGCCCCTGATGTTTTCCTCTTTGACTGTGTGAGAGTTATCTTTACTTAAACAATCTAGCACTCTTGTTTTAAAGGGCTATTAATAACCACCTGCATCTTTGCTGGGAAGAGGAAAACACCTTACATCTAGGAACTGGGTAAGGCCAGTTGAGGTCTTGGTTCTTAATCTTATATGACACAAGAAAATTATTGTCCAAGAACTAACTGTACTGACTGTAACTAACAGTCGTTAAACATGCTTCCAATATTTTAGGAATAATATATAAACGCTTTTACAGATAAAAAGGCAAAAGTTGTTTTGGGATGCTCTAGATTCTGGAGTCAGATAAACTACATTTGAATTTTGTCTCTACCAGTTACTAGTTACATGAACTTGAGTATAGAATAAGCCTTCATTCTACATCGGTAAAGTGGAAATAATGATTCCCTGTTTACAGAGTCTGACTGTAGCGATTAAATGGTATATCATTTTTAAAGGACCAAGTACAATGCGTAACATATACTAGATTCTCACCCTCTCTTGGTTATTTTTCTGGTTTGTTTGCATCTCCAAGTAAGCTTACCCATTTCTATTCATTAAGAAATAAATGCATTCTGAACTATTTCCTCCCTTTGTACAGGCTTTGTACTGGCTCCTCATTAATTAATTAATTCTCTAGAATACCAAAATACAATATTTAATACATTTGTAATGGAAGGACTAACCAGTCGATTCTGAGAACCTTGGCCAATTAAATTCCTTTGACGTCTTGGAAAACTACCCAGACACATTTCTTTTCACTGCTCTGAGGTTGCATTTGAAGTTAAAATAGAAAGATTAAGAAAGAATAGCTTAGTTTTCTATCTCTCTTCATCTTTATCTAGCACCTTTTTTTTTAAATGTAGAAGAGGATTTAGTAGTATTTATAATGTTTGTGTATAAGGATGTTGAAAGCTCTCAAAGATTTTTCCTTCACTTGTTCACTGAGTAGCATCAGAAATCATATCTTTTTTTCCTTCTGTCCTGTATAACAATCAAATAAACAAATAATATTTGTCACTTGTTAACACCCACTCAACTATTTCCATTTGTTCTTTTCATAGTATTTGTTGTGTGCTGAATTGGAACTGAGGTTCAAGAAACAAAGGAAATAGAAGATAATAGTCCTATCCTTAAGGAATTCAAAGTCTTATGATGCCATTAGGAAAGACAAAAATCACAATGACATGAAGGCAAAAGTTACAATTATAGCTTCATTAGCTATTCAGATCCATAGTCAATCTGGGAGACCCTACTAAGTACAAGGCATTTTTTTAGGCATCGTGAAAGATGTAGTGAACACTCACCGTCATTAATGACTTACATTCAATTGGGTAAAAAAACCAATGGAAGATGAATAAGAAATATGTGTATAATGTTTAGCACAATTTTAGGCATAATACATGTTCAATTGTTGCTAGCTATTATTATTATTATCAGTAATGATTATAATAATACATGGATTAAGATGTTTTATTTGAAATACAGAAAGCTATGTAGGTTCAACTGAGAAGTTTTCAGTATTGCAGAGGGTTTCTGACAGAGAGTAGTGTCAAACATTAGAGACATGAAATTAGGGAGGTGACTTAAGAGACTGCACGTTTCAGAGAAGGTTTTCTCCAGGACAAAGTCTTGTTGAACATGCCTCTGTGCAAAAAAGAGAGACAGCGAAAATGGCTGAAAATGTAAAAGGAGACGAGGCGAAAGATGGAGTAGGTTATCGGAAGAGTTGTGAGGGAATAGCTTTGGATGGTAGCCTTGGCTGTGGGCAGAGACACATCTTTTTTAGCAATAAGATCAAAAGAAGAAGGGAGACTTGTAGAGAAATTTCTGTTGAATTTTAGGTAGTTGATGGAATTCACATCATTTAAGTTGCACTCTTTGTAGTAAGTAGGAAAAGATATCATCAGTTGACAGTATGGAAATGGGAATAGGGTTGGAATCTTCAGGAATGGAAATTTAGAGTAATTGCTGTGGACAATGTATGGAGATTCAATTATCATCATGAAAGAATATCCTATTTGGATAACATAAACAGAAACAAGGCTATACAATTATTTACATTTCTTTAAACATTTTTTATATTCTAGGAACAGAGAAATTGGGCTGGATTTTAGTTTGGCAAGGCCAGAATGACACAAGAACAAGGGGCGGGGATGGAAGTGATTTCCAGCTTCAAGGTGAACTGAGGCAAGCAAAATCAGAATGGGTGAAATGGCCTGAGGGACTTGTCAGGGCCTGATTATCACAATGAAGTACCTGTTTCAGGGGATGAGGAACTGAATGATGGGGTGGGGCGATAGGTTGAAGTCAGAGAGTGAAAGTTCCAAGTTTCACTCAGAGAGATGGCATTGTCCCAGGGTTAGCCATACCAAGGGGTAGCTGGCCATCCCTGTTGTTGGACTAGAGAAGATTAGAGCATCACACAGCCAGGATTCTGCACGGACTATCTTTTGAGTAATGAAATTTCCCAGAATGACAATAATGACAGCCTGGGGTGAACATATGCATGGGATAAGTGTCATTTTACTTGAGCTGTATAGGTTGTGTCCTGAGACATGATGGTGAAAATGGATGACATAGATTTCAAAAAATTACAGATTGGAGGCTTTTTGAGGGTCCAGGTTAAGTTTGCTCTTCCCCATGTTTCCCCTTGGTAGGTGCAGTGTTTATACAGCCTCGATGGTTGATAAGCAAGTTGCTTGTTGAAACAAAGCATAAATGAATAAACAAAGAAATGATGAACAAATGAATAAAATAGGCACTCTGGTTTGAAATGGGGGTATGAATGAAGGAGTTTGTTGACCCATCTGTGTGTCGCTCTGCGTGTTAAGACAGATGAAGGTGGGAATGGCTCTGCTGGAAGGGTCTGTGAGGGATGGAATATTATCAAGAGATGACACAGTTTCATTTAATCTGAAGAACTGGAACTCATGTAGGAGGACATCATTAAGCATGTGGGGGGATAAACAAGTAATATGTGAAATGGGAAAGCAAAATGAACCGTGAATAAAATGTTTCTTGGTCTCTAGTCCTAACTTAAGCTTAAGACATTTTTTTTATTTACTAAAACCATAGTAATTAATATAAATTCTTCCTTTGCAAGATGTTTCATAAAGTTAGTTTTGAATTGAGTGCCTTTTGCAACATGATTAAAATTAGGAAATATCAGATTGAGAAAAATACAATCCCTAAATATTAAATGGAAATTTTAAATAGGCATCGTGAGTGGAGCATTTGAAGAACTTCCGTGATGTTTTCCATTTTACCCCAGTAGACTTAGGTGCGGGTCACTCAGTCAAAAAATAAAACAAGTGCATGGCATTCAGAAGAGCAAGGACGTGAAAAGAAAAATAGAGAAAAAAAGTTTAAAATATGATATTTTATTTACATTGAAGTTGGCATTTACATTGCCTTTCTCCCTATTAATTTTACAGTGTTATAATGTTGTTGTTCAGAGCTACTTACAACGTCAGAGCAGTCATTGCAGCATCTAGGACCTATTCAAATTATATCCAATCAGTTAGGCAAGAAGAAAAACTAAAAAGATGGGGTTGTCTCTCTCTCTGTCTTTCTCTCATATGGACTCATTATGATATAGTGTAAAGAGTAACGGGTTAAGAGTCGGGATACATGAATTCCCCATCCAGCCCTACCAGAAATTATTTGTGTAATGTTCTATGAATCATTAGCTTTACTGTACCTTAGTTGTATCGTCTGTTAAGTGAGGACATTAGACTAGAAATTTTGGACTCCACCCACCCTACCCTTTCTTCTAATGAGATTTTACTGGGAAGCGTGAACAAAGGAAACAAAAAGCATGGTCTGTGTGAGTTGCCATGGGAGGGGGAGGTTCTCGGGTCTCCTGCCTCATGATCCTAGACCCAAGGCCAGGGTCTTGGGTGTGTGACCTGCAGTCACACAGGGGCCTGCACTGGAAGGGCCTTGCCCTTGGTTTGATGCCCTACTGCCACCATTTTGCACTGAGCCTGGCAAATTGTGTAGGCAATCCTGCTTCTACCTCACAAAAGGTGTTAAGATAATCTCTGAGTATGAGCAGGATAGGAAGGGGTGGGGTCAGGGATTCCCCGCCTGAAATACCACATATAAACACCAATTCTGTTCAAGTGTACAGGATCCTTTGGCAGTATCTTGGAAGCAACTGAGTCCCAGGTAAAGATCTAGACCTAGATTGAAAATCTTGTTTGAGCCAGAAACACCGTGATACAAGGTATAGGTCCCCCAAATTGGTTACAGGAGTGATAAGGTTAGCAGGCTAGCAGTCGGTTAAGCCTCTTTAAGCATGAATTTTGTGTGTCATATCATTAGTATAGAAGAAAGTGGAGAAAAGAGTGAGAATGTTTTTGTACCTTTGTTGTCTTCTTGGTTTATAGCTTCCAATTCCTCTTATTGCTCTTATATGGAGTTTAAGTTAAAATTTTTAATACAGCTAGCTTTCTTCTATGGGTAACAGTAGCCATACAAGTTGTATCATAAGGTATTTCTCAGCAAGAGTTGAGTTGGATGTATAGTGTTAATCAATTGTGCAAGATCAGCTTATCAGATAATTCAGTTAGTACCTAAATACTTAACAAGGAGAGAGTCCTGCTCTTATAAAGCATGTCATTTTCTTCTTGTGCATAAGATCAGTCACATTTTTATATGTTGGAAGTTTTGTCCTCCAGTCAGATCTGTCATGCATATTATCATTTTAAATTTTTTTAGTTAATTTCATACAATGAGTTTCTAAAAAGAAAGTATAGAAAGAGATACGTTCTGAGGAGAGAAAGACAGAAGTAGCACTTGGCAGGTTAGACAGGAGGGTCATTTTCAGACTATAATCAGTGTACACCGAGAACAGCCTGTTACTTCCTGGCGAATGAATGCTGCGGTTTTATGAGCTTTGTTTGCAGTTAGGAACAGCTATCTCCACTTCACAGCAAGAGTTCCCACAAGAAATAACTGATATCCCAAGCTTCTTGAGTGTCTCCTTCATTCATTCAGCAAATATTTAATAAGCACTGTTTTCCTTGTGATATTGTCTGTGGTTTCCAGGCACCTCTGAAATATTTTTTCTTAATCTGTGGATATGGGTCCTCCATCAGAAAACTGTGTTGCTTTGAGTTTTTAATTGAAAAGAATACAGATAAAACTCTCTAGGCCTAGCCAGTGAATAAAAAAGCAAATTGATTAGGGCAAAGAATTAATTGAAATGATGCAATTCTGAAACTTCGAAGATTCCCTAGAAAGCATATACTAGCTCATTTTACAGAAGAAGATATTGAGATTAAAAAACATAAGTAGCTGAGTCAAAATGAGTAGTCTAATAATTTTAAACCTGGTCTAATCATTCAATTAGTGGGCATTAGCTGTGTGCCTGACACTGCCCTAGGCACTGGGATAACAAAGGTGAATAAGACCCTCCATGCCTCTATCAGCTCATGGGCATGTAAACGAAAGATTATAATGTGATGTGATAAATTCAACAATTGAGATATGCAGATGATATTCTGTAGAAGGAGGGTATGAACTCAGGTTGAAATCATCAGAAAGGCTCCCTGACATGGAAGTAATTCTGCGCTGTTTCCCAAAACCACGTTACTGAATGCCTTATTTAGCCAGGGGAGACAGAGAATTGAATTCCCAGAGTAGTGATTCTTTAACTGGGCATGTATCAGAATCCCCTAAAGGGCTTGTTAAAACACAGATTGTTGATTCCATCCATTTAGGGTGGACCCCAAGAATTTGCATTTTGAACAAGTTCCCAGGTAATACCGATGCTGCTGGCCTGCGGACCACATTTTGAAAACCACTGTCCTAGAGCATCCTTAGGTGTCATATGTCTCTACAGAAAGCATATGAAAGAGCACTGAATTACTGGACAAAAGTACCATACTTCATAAACCTCTCTAAAATATAATAAAATAGTCTGAGTCTTTTTGGTAATATACCAATTCCAAAATTTTAGGTTTCACAGGTATATGAAAGATAAACATATTATCTAACGGGAATTTTTGTTTTAAAGGCGTGGTGTTTGTACCAATACATAGCAATCAAAACTGTCTAAGGGTTAGTAGTCTCTAAATCTGATATTCAGAATCCCCTAATAAAAAATCTCACTTTAAAATTAGACTGTGTCCCTGACTGGGCTGCTTCCTGCAGTTTAGGGAGATATTTGATCCTGCATAGTACTACAGATTCTCATCCGTTTGGAACTTTTTCTCCTGAAGCTCTTACACATTGGGAACCCTCACTGGCATCTGAATATGTGCTCCCAGGAGAAAGCCATGTCAGAGCAGGCACGGAGAGACTGGCCCAGAAGCTGTACTAATTCCCAGGAAGCGAAGAAAACTTTGTCACTTTTGACCTGGCTTTACACACACCTCTGTAGCAGTCGGAGGCTCTGCTGGGCTGCCCATGTAGCAGTGTAATGAGAAAAAGATCATCTTCCCTCATGGTTGTTTTTAGATATTTGGTGCCAGTACGTATTTCAGAAGCCTTCTACAGAAGGGCACACGTGCATTTTTAATGATAAAATGCCTATATTACATTAATTAGTCAACTTTAAACAAAGTAGCCATGAGGATTTATATACCTCAACAAATGCTGAATATGGGCTTTCTTTAAACTAAAAAATTTAATACAAATGACTAAATTAAAAATAATTTTCTGTGTTTTCTTACCCTCTAAAATGTTGAGAAAGAGACTGTTTTTCAAAAAGATGATAAATACAGTTACCTAGATTTCAGGTCCCTTTGCCTTGACATTTGAAGTGAGTAAAAGCAGATGATATGATAAATGCATAATTTCGATGTTAGACTGAGGAAGTGTGTGTGTCTCTGTGTGTGACTCTCTGTGTATATATGTATTTATATTCCCCTGATACACATGTATTTATATGTCTGTATACTGCAGAATAACAACCATTTTATGTACTTGTCTCTAAATATGAGGATCATAGAAGTAGGAAAACAATTCTCAGTCAATATCTTTGTGTCCTTATCCGCAAGTACACTCTCTGGTACTAGTAGGCACTCAATAAACAGTTATTAAACAAAGGGATGGATGAATGATTCTACTCAGTCTTTTACATATACTTACTTCAACTCTTCTAGACCCTCCAAGATATTTTCTTTTCCAAAAGAATTATTTATTCATGTTGATGTTTATTAAAATGGCTTAGCATAATATTCAAATATATTTCTTTAATTTTTAAGTGAATGTTAAAAACATGCTGGGTAATAGACCAGTGTTAATAGAGCACCTGTCTTCCTACATGAACACATGCTTGTAACAAATAAAGAAAATAAATGGTGAGGGAATAAAACTAAAGAGAAGGAAACAGAAAAGGAGAAGCAATAAGTATCAAGGTCTCATCATAATGTAAGTACTTGTAAAAGTATTAAGAATCTTTGAGAAATACCTAAAACAAGTCAATTATGGGGAGAGCAGGAGTTGAATGATTTGAAGACCAATATAACTCTTTTATTTAGAGGTTTTCTTTAAAGATGTTAACATTGCTTGTTTTTAGGCAATAACTTGAAAAGTTAGTCCATATTGATATTCATCATTATCCAAAAATATCAATATCTAAGATAGACATAAGGGTATATATGAAAGTATTAGCAACATTAGTAAGCGTGACCAACATATTTACAAGAAATTTGAGGCTGTTCTGACTTAAGGGACCTAGAAATTTACCCTAACGATATTAAAATACACTTGGCTATGAGGAAACATTTTTAATTAATGAAGTTCTGTTTTTGGATGGAGGAAAGTTTACCTGACCTTAGGGAAGGTTGAGATATTTGCAAGACACTAGGGTAAATTTTAGGACTAAATGCAAAATCTCTGGAGAAGTTATGGGAAGAAATTATTTGACGTTTCTTGTGAATTTTTGCTATGGTTTGATCATAAATACCATGCAAATATACTTTGTCAGTGTGTTTTGGCAATTCTTCCAAGGATACCAAGGAGTGAAGAGAAAGACAGGAAAAAAAAAAGAAAAGAAGGTTTATTTTACACTAGAAAAATGCAGTGAGGAATTTTATAACTTTCTAGCAGATTTTCTACCTCATCTCTGAGTCCACTATACAGTATTACAAAATCTTTGTAAAGACCAAAAATGCAGACTTCCAAATAGAATCAAAACATTATCCTTCCCAACAATTTTGAGAGTAACAAAAATTTAATTCCATCATTTGTTCTAGAATTGTGACAGTTAGGGCGATTTGGAGTCTAGGAGACTGACACACAACATAGCCTAAAGTAGAAAAGGGAATTTTTTCTGCTCTCTGGAAGGACGCAGGTGCTGCTTGGCCTCAGGAACAAGTGTAGCTAGAAAAGTACTGTCAGGACTTGCCATTCTGCCTCTGCTTTTCTCTATATATCCGCTCATTTTCTCTCTTCATAAATCTTCTTATTCTACATGGGATTTATCAGTTCTTTCATTCTACATCTTATAGCTGCAGTCGCTGGGAAAAAATAAATCTGCCTTGGTGATCTCTTTGGAACCATGTTCTAAAATCATGGGGAAGGGATTGACTGAACTCAGTTGGATTAATTGGCTACCACTGGACCAGTCAACGGTTTGACCTGGAGGATGGAGGGCTAAGATTGCTTCACTTCAGGTGCAGATTAATCCACTGTAACTAGGGGAGCAGAATCATGCAACAACATGGCAGCTGCCTTGGGTACCATAAGGTTTGGCAATAGGGACAGTGGGGAGCCATCCCAGGCAAAGGAGAATGTCATGGTACTGGGCAGAAAAAACCACGTATTACTAGTATCCATAGCAACACTAGGGAAAAACACATTATATCCATGATGGTCATACGTAGTTCATAGAAGGCTAGATTCTAGCCCACTTAAGTGACTATAGATATTGAGAGATATAACTAATAGCATATCTATACCACATGAAAAAAAAATCTTGATAGAGCAAATAGATTTAAATGTTTGGGTTTCTTCGTAAAACCCTTTTTGAACACTCATCTGAGCCCTATCAAACTCTTGCAAGTATTTATGATCACGAATACACAGTTTATCATGTAATTGTTCTACAGTTACTTGAATAGTAGGTCTGAGTTCCTAGCTCAACTGTAGGTGTCTTGTCTTATGCTTCCTTTTACTAGAAGACTTCTGCACCAAGATCAGTGTTAAGGACATAATTTATTCCACATGCATTCCATAAATGATTCTTGAGTGCCTACTAATTTCTAGGCAATATATTCGATGCTCAGGCCACAAAGATGATCCTTAATGAGAGCACATGATTTGATATCTTTTGTCCCTATCACACTTGACATAGAAATATAGTATGGCCAGATCTGATCTAGCGAGTGAATTGCTTCTCCAAATACCAATAGTGTATCTAGATGCAGTTTAGTTTGCCTATCCAGAAAAATCAGAATTTTCCTCCCTTTTAAGCCGAAAGGCTATTAATGCAAATCCAATTGAATTTGCATTTGATTACATTTCTGATGGAAACATTCATATGCAAATGAAAATTCATGCAAAGATAGCCAGATAATTCAGATACTTGCTGAAATATCAAGATAAAATTAGCATGATATTAAATGTACATCCATCCATGTTTAGTAGATTACACTCAGGATCTTCAAGTGGGACAGTGTTCTTGAAAAACTTAAATTGTGTCTTAAACATTTGACAATGTTCAAGTAGATCTGGATTTAGAAAGTTGCTATTACCTTACTATCTACTGCCACAGTGCTGAAAAAGAAGTCAGTCCCTGGTCAGATCAGTCAGGTTGTTCAAAAAAGGTTCATCTTGGACCCATGTTTTGTCCCCTTTATCTTTTCTTGCGCTTAAAACAAAAGGTGACTTTTGATAGAACTGAAGTCATTTTGATGATCCAAAATGATGAACAAATATTTTGTGCAAGCTGGCAATTCCTTCATACCCCATAGTGACTTAATGGCGCAAGTTAAATGACACCATCACAATCACCGCCAATAAGTATCCTTTGGAAAACATCCATGACAACATGGACAGACCAGAGAGAAAGTGATCCTAATCAATGTCCATATTCTTCTAAGAAAAGACTTAAGCAAAATTTCAAGATATAAAATCTTAATCCACTCTTCCACATTCCAAACCTACATTTGAAGGAAGTGCAGATCTTGGAATCAGACCATTGCTCTTGTTAAAATTAACAGAAGTTGAAGTGGCAAAAGAGAAAAGCTTGAGATCACCGTATTCAGAGAGTTAGCACTTAGTTTAATAGTCTACAAAGTGTAATGCTCCCCAGGTTTATTTTATTTGATCCAGTGTATTCATTCATATTTTCAAATCTTCTTAGAATTCCCATGCTTCCTGGTGTGGTGAATGTCCCTTACCATCCATCAAATTCAAAAAGCCTGAACCTAAGGGAGGGTCTTAGCCTTTCCCTCCTTGGCTCACCCAATCTTTCTCCAAATCTAACAATCTTACTTTTTAAGTATCTCTCAAATCCAGCCACTTCTTATAGTCTCCATCACCAGTTCTTCAACTTTTATCATTTGCCTAATCAATGGCAAGACACTCCTAACTGGTTTCCCAGAATCTACTTTTCTCTTCCTGCATTCCCTATCATACTGTAGCCAGAGTTGTCATATTCAAATGCAGGTAATCTATAATTTCATCCAACCATCCTCTCTGCCTAATACCCTTCAATGGCTTCCTGTTTCTCTTAGAAGAAAACTCAAATCCTTAACAGGGCTAGCACACGCTGCAGGGTCTAGTCCCTACCTTCCCCTTCACCCTTGCATCACGCTGCTTCCCTTCTCCACACTCTAGCAGTCCTTTCAGATCCCAAGATGCTCCATTTTCTTTCTAGTCACCACTGCTGTACCCCAGCTTCTAAAATTAGTTAAATTTGTGCTTCTCAGTTAAGGCTTTCCTGATCTTCCACACTCCATCAGGTCCCCGTCAGGTCCCCCTGTTACTTCTGTAATACAACCGTACAGCTTTCTTTCATAACACTTATTTGAGTTTGTAATATTATATCTACTTTTTGAGACAATATCAGTTGTATTGATCATTCTCATGGCTTCCTAAAGAATGAGGCTGGATCTGTTTTTTGCTTATCAAAACAAGGCGTGATGCCTATCTCATACCAGGCATTCAGTAGATACTTGTTGATTAACAGAAGGTTCCACTTTCTGTTCTTCTCATAACAGTTCATAACAGTGAAAGCCAAAAATAAAAATTGACTGGCTTGCTTGAACAACACCCTGCCACAGATTGCCGGGGAGAATTAGGATGGCAAGTACTATAATATCTTTTATGACAGAGAAGGTGAGATGAAGAATATAGTGGAATCAAGGTTAACTGTTCTCAAAAACTATGAAAGTAGGGCCCCACCATTAATTGTACTAGCAAAAGACTTTTCTTCACTTACTTCTGGTAGACAATAATGTGGCAGCCACTTTCCCAACACTGTCTTATGCATAAGTTTCTACTTAGGATGTTTAAAGCCACAACTTATTTCAGAAACATAGCTAGTGGTTTCTAATATACAGTCCTGGGACAAGAGTTGCTAAAGTTGATTTACAACTATCATTCATGTCATGGGAATAGAGTCATAATTACAGAAGTTAAAAATCATATCGAAATCACACTGCAGCATAGCCAGTTTCTTAACTCCGTCTGTTACTTTTTTATTTCTATCAGTGTGAGCTTTATTTTATTTTCAGCAGCTTTAAAATACTGAGCTAAACATTGAAATTTTAAGGAAGGATAAACTCCCACATTCCCTGATTTTTTAACAAAGTCCCATTATTATCTCTCTAGGAATATCCGTCCTTTCTCATCTCTCTCGGACTGGGTAGTCCTGGTGGTCTGTGATGTTCAGAGACTGGAGGGTTAAAATCTTATTTTTAGCAACAGGATGTATACGTGGTTAGGAACATTAAGTGTAGTGGACTATAAAAAATTAATTATACCTTTCTTAAAAGAAAAGGAAGTTTTATATAGACTACTAAAGTAGCTTTGGGTTCATATTATCTCTCATGTTTATGGATCTGAGAATATAGTTCTGGTTTTTTTTTAATTTTCCCTGAAAAACATTAACAAATTTCTTTGATTCTTTGTGAAGCACGCAGACTAGTATTCCAAGAAGAGGAAAATAAAATATACTTATTTAACTTAAAGCAAAGTGTCCTCTCTTTTTGCATATATTATGAGAATAAGCATTCAATCAATAACTGGTCATCTGCAACACTTCCTACAAATAAACTAGGTATTTGTAATCTTTTTGCAAGTCTATGTGTCTTACTAACAATGATGTAGGCACACCGAGGCTCCTAGGAAGAAGGCCCTGAAAAGACATTTCTTCTTCTTTTTGCCATTTCAGTTAAGAATGCAAATTGCACATCAGACTTTGAGGAATACTTTGCCAAAAGAAAACTGGAGGAACGCGACGGCCATGCAGTCAGCATCGAAGAGTACCTTCAGCGCAGTGACACAGCCATCATTTACCCAGAAGCCCCTGAGGAGCTGTCTCGCCTTGGCACGCCAGAGGCCAATGGGCAGGAAGAAAATGGTGAGGCTGTAATTCATTTTTAGCCACGACGCTGACCTCTGCAGCTGTTACAATTACAAATGCACTACATGCCTGGGTGTTTACCTTAAAATTTGAAGAACAGCTGCAGAGGCATGGAATTTCATGAGCAAAGATTAGAACTGTAATTTTAGGGTATTGTGAAATTTTTTTTGTCAGCAAATTTGTGTCATCTGTACATCCAATAAAGAACCAGAACAATTAGAGCCTATTTCTAAGAGATAAAAATATCTACATTGATTCCTATCTTTCCAAAATATTTCACTTTTGAGGAAAACAAAGAAGTTTAGAGATACTGACCCTAACCTTTGTTCTTCTTTACCGACACCTGAAAAGCTCCTTCACCCCATGACTCCCTGAGTCATATGTGACTAAAGGTTTACTACGAACTGTCAGTCACCTAAAGAGAATCTCCTCATTTATCAGCTGTTTAAATTTCCCCCCAAATGCTCCAGTAATTAATTAATTTTCCAGCACAGTGTGAGCTGATTTCGACAAGTCTGCCCTGGGTGTGCAAGGGGACTGGTGTGCGTGGAGGCCGCGTGCGCCTGTGGCACTCTCGTGGAGCAGATTGCAGTGATTCCTGTCATACCATCCCGGGCAGTCAGCCCATTAGCTGCCATTGATTTACTGACCTTTTGGCCTGCTTCTCTCCCTCTCGTCTCTCGGCTACAGACCTGCCACCTGGAACTCCAGATGCTTTTGCCCAACTGCTGACCTGCCCCTACTGCGACCGGGGCTACAAGCGCTTGACATCACTGAAGGAGCACATCAAGTACCGCCACGAGAAGAATGAAGAGAACTTTTCCTGCCCTCTGTGTAGCTACACGTTTGCCTACCGCACCCAGCTCGAGCGGCATATGGTGACGCACAAGCCAGGGACAGATCAGGTGGGGGGTTGGTTTTAAGTGATTTCTTTCTATAATAACCCCTTAGAGAAACGATATTGCTTTGATTGGCAATCATTATTAATTTTTCATGGCATTTTGAAGATGCAGATCTTTTAATGGTAATAGCTTTAATTGAGGTCTAAATGATTTTTTGATGGTCTCTTCTAATATGATTTAATAGTCTTATGTTCACGATCGAATGAGTGTGTTAATTTCTAATTTAGAAATTTTATTTGCACTTTAGTTTCATTTTTATGTTCCACAAAAAGTGAATGAAATTGTAGCTTTTTAATTATACATTATTAAACATCTCAGCAATTTTAATTCCATTTTTCACCTAGTTTTACTTAGATTTTTTTTTCGTATGAGATCTAAGTCGTAGTAAAAGAAGTGTGCATTTTTTCATTTGTCACATAACATCTTCAATTACTTAGACTATTTTTACAAGCTGCTCCTAGTTTATGAAATTTCATTAAGTGTTTTAAAGAAAATAAAAAAGCCTCTAATATACGTGCATATCTATATAAAATAAACTGGATTAATACTAAAATGTTGGATATGCAATAAAAGTGATCCCTTTCTGATATGCATATTTGTTACTAAATGTTAAAATTGCTCTGCCTCTTTCGGCTTACTTGTGTTAAAAATAAAAACTCTGTCTTAAACAGCATAGCATCTTAAATCCTTAAAATGATTGAATAGGATTGATTCATAGTGTCCCTTAAATGTTTTAGCAAAACTGCTCTTTCTGTCCTCCTGGGAGAATTGACTGCACATTGCTATTATGAGGTGTTCATATGGTAACAGAAATGATGTGCCTTAAGTCCCAATAACTGGCCCAACAGATCTGGAATCACCCGTAAACCTTGACACCATATCTGTTTTTAAAATTATCGAACAGGATATTGTCTAAAATTCTTATGTTTCTTTCTTATGGGCTTTATTTTCTTTGAATAAGGAAAATGAGAATAAGCAAACACAATCCAGCAATGGCGATGATACTATATTATGGAATTTTACTATTTTAAGAAAACAGCTCATGTAAATCATTTCATTTATATCTGATTGAACTTGTCACCTGAATGTTTTTCCAAGTTCAGTTATAAAAACTATGCTTGCATAGTTACACTTATGTAACAGTTTCTCTCCCCTTGCTTATATGCACAAAAACTCTAGGAAAAAAAACCAAGCCTAGATATTTATCTAGCATAACTGCTTTAAATTTCACATGCAGAAGTGTGATTGTGTTGGCGCATTATGAATGGTAGCTTTGGTGTTGAAAAGTCCCCTCATTTGCTCATGGCATTTACAATTAGTAAATTAAAATGATTGTATCATATTAACAGTGGCACAACTAAAGTTTATAGTAGTCCTCTGAGGACTGTGGGGGGAGACAAAGCAGCTGTTGCTGTTTGTTTATGCAACTCAGCAACATATGAGCGCTGGTCCCTCAATGGCGCTCGGCGGGCTGGGCTCTGCTTGATCTTTGAAGGTTGCTGCTGTTTGAACAAACCTCCCTGTGTCCCATGTAACACCATCTGTCTCACTAGGAATGTGGGAAGATTCAGCACACCCTAGCAGTTGTCATACCGTTTCTGTGCTGTCTTTTTGCAAAAGGCTTTTGTGTCATTGCTGCTTGAAAAAGGCTGGCCTCCTACCTTGAGCATCCAGAGTGGATGACTGTATTTCTTTCTTTTCTTTTTTCTTTTTTTTTTTTCAGAATTCTAAGTCACAGTGCTTTTGTTCCCTTGTTCAAAAAGGTCAGCTGTGTTTGATTATATCTTTGCTGCTTTTAACTTGTCTTTTCAGCAAACTTTTTGTCTTTTTCATCCCTACTCCCTAGCACACTACTAAAAAGGAAAATGACAAGTCGGTGAAGTCTTTCCTACTGGCCTGTGATAAAACTGCTCAAGCAGCTCTAACCTAAGATGTTGTCTGTTACATTTGATAATGAGTCAGATCTTACATGCAACATCTCAGGAAAAACAGAGTTTATATCTGCTACTAGCATACTGAATGGGGTATTTAAACATGCTTATCATGTAATGAAATAGTTATAGTCAAGGATTTTTTAATTTATGTGTGGGGGGCTTTTTTTCCTTCTTTAAAACTGGTATTGCTTCATTATAAGATATACTTTTACCTCAATACAGAAAATATGATAAAATGAGTTATTTGTGTGGGGAGTTTTTTGGGGAGACTATTTAGGATTTTGAGGATCATATTAATTTTTTTCCTTGACAAAACAGTTGCATTCCAATAGGGAATCTTCAGATTTTAGAATCTGCAGTAAACACAGAGAACCACAAACATCTTTGCAATGATGCTTTCTCATCTGTAACAGCTCAAAGAAACATTCTGGAAAAGAGACTACAGAGATAATCCTAAAGCAAGTGTTGGATGCGCATGTGAAAGCACTTTTTTTTTATTTGTTCCAATTTTATTGCCAACATTATCACTTTTATTGCAACTCTGAAAGGCTGGGCAAATAAATAAACATGCACGCAAACCTTTTGGCCTGTCTGAAAATAGAGGCCTTTTAAAAATATTTGTAACAAATTTCCTTTGTTCCTCCTGCACAAAACTGATGTCAGTCTTCCTCCTTTTATAGCACCAAATGCTGACCCAAGGAGCAGGTAATCGCAAGTTCAAATGCACAGAGTGCGGCAAGGCCTTCAAATATAAACACCATCTGAAAGAACACCTGCGAATTCACAGTGGTGAGTAACAGAGGGGCTGGTGCTCACATTTGCATTTTGTTTCATTAGGGGCATTTTTAAAGATTGTGTAAAATTGACACAATCCCGTGTGTAGTTTTTCGGATCTACCCATTTATGTCACAAGCTATGTGCACCTGCTTTGTCATCGTGAGACTTATGGTACCACCAGTAGCACTACTAATAAGAAGAGGAGTGCTTATACTTCTTGAAAATGGCCAATGCTTTGATTTATTGTGAAATCTAGAGGCTCCTTTTTGTCCTTTTAAAAACTCTTCTACAGATTAAATGTTTTGACCTGAAGAAACTCAGCTGGCAAATTCTGAAGGATATTCATTTTTGATACCCAACCTTGAAAGAAGAATGTGGGAGAATTTTGGAAAAGAGCTTTTGTATGATAAGTGTTCCTTGATTCCTGAGAGCTGTATATTACAGAACAACCACCTACCACTGAGATTTCTTCTTTATAACTATTTTGATAGCTCTGCCAAGCATTTTATTACCAAATTGGATGCTATTCAAAGGACTAGTTGGATTGGTAGAGTCAATGGAATCTTCACAGAGTTGATTAAAGCCATGGCTACACTTCCCTTTGAATACTGTGACATCTTTATCGTGCTATTGACCACACATTAATCTGACACTCTGTTTAAATAGGAGGCCGCCGATGGCAAGACCAGATTTGGGATCTTGGCTGAAAAAGGCACAGATAGCCCTCACCTTCCACTGCTAACATCTTGAATTATGTCCTTCCAGGGTAGATAAAGCCCTGAAACAGTGATAGCCACATAATTCTAATCTAACCACCAAGAACGTAGAGGTGCCCCATTGTGTTCCTTTCCTTTGGTTGCACAGATTCTTGCCTTGGTAGACAACTGCAGTCGTTACCCAATCAAAAAAATGTAACGTCAATTTTAATTGTCATTTTAGGTGAAAAACCGTACGAGTGCCCCAACTGCAAGAAACGTTTCTCCCACTCTGGTTCCTACAGTTCACACATCAGCAGCAAGAAATGTATTGGCTTAATCTCTGTAAATGGCCGGATGAGAAACAATATCAAGACGGGTTCTTCCCCTAATTCTGTTTCTTCTTCTCCTACTAATTCAGCCATTACCCAGTTAAGAAACAAATTGGAGAATGGAAAACCACTTAGTATGTCTGAACCAACAGGCTTACTTAAAATTAAAACAGAACCACTAGACTTCAATGACTATAATAAAGTTCTTATGGCCACACACGGGTTTAGTGGCACTAGTCCCTTTATGAATGGTGCCCTTGGAGCCACCAGCCCTTTAGGAGTTCATCCGTCTGCTCAGAGCCCGATGCAGCACTTAGGTGTAGGGATGGAAGCCCCTTTACTTGGATTTCACACAATGAATAGTAATTTAAGCGAGGTACAAAAGGTTCTACAGATTGTGGACAACACAGTTTCCAGGCAAAAAATGGACTGCAAGGCTGAAGAAATTTCCAAGTTGAAAGGTTATCACATGAAGGATCCATGCTCTCAACCTGAGGAACAAGGAGTTACTTCTCCTAATATTCCACCCGTAGGTCTTCCAGTAGTCAGTCATAATGGTGCCACTAAAAGTATTATCGACTACACGTTAGAAAAAGTCAATGAAGCCAAAGCTTGCCTCCAGAGCTTGACTACTGACTCAAGGAGACAGATCAGTAACATAAAGAAAGAGAAGCTACGTACTTTAATAGATTTGGTCACTGATGACAAAATGATTGAGAACCACAACATATCCACTCCATTCTCCTGCCAGTTCTGTAAAGAAAGTTTTCCTGGCCCCATTCCTTTGCATCAGCATGAACGTTACCTTTGTAAGATGAATGAAGAGATCAAGGCAGTCCTACAACCCCATGAAAACATAGTCCCCAACAAAGCCGGAGTTTTTGTTGATAATAAAGCCCTCCTCTTGTCATCTGTACTTTCTGAGAAAGGAATGACAAGCCCCATTAACCCGTACAAGGACCACATGTCTGTACTTAAAGCATATTATGCTATGAACATGGAGCCCAACTCTGATGAACTGCTGAAAATTTCTATTGCTGTGGGCCTTCCTCAGGAATTTGTGAAGGAATGGTTTGAGCAACGAAAAGTCTACCAGTACTCAAATTCCAGGTCACCATCACTGGAAAGGAACTCCAAGCCGTTAGCCCCCAACAGTAATCCTCCCACAAAAGACTCTTTATTACCCAGGTCTCCCGTAAAACCTATGGACTCCATCACGTCGCCATCTATAGCAGAACTCCACAACAGTGTTACGAATTGCGATCCTCCTCTCAGGCTAACAAAACCTTCCCATTTCACCAACATTAAGCCAGTTGAAAAATTGGACCACTCCAGGAGTAATACTCCTTCTCCCTTAAATCTTTCCTCCACATCTTCTAAAAACTCCCACAGTAGTTCTTACACTCCAAACAGCTTCTCTTCTGAGGAGCTCCAGGCTGAGCCTTTGGACTTGTCATTACCAAAACAGATGAAAGAACCCAAAAGTATTATAGCCACAAAGAACAAAACAAAAGTTGGCAGCATAAATTTAGACCATAACAGTGTTTCTTCGTCATCTGAAAACTCAGATGAGCCTCTGAACTTGACGTTTATCAAGAAGGAGTTTTCAAATTCAAATAACCTGGACAACAAAAGCGCTAACCCAGTGTTCGGCATGAACCCATTTAGTGCCAAACCTCTATACACAGCTCTTCCTCCACAAAGTGCATTTCCTCCTGCCACTTTCATGCCACCAGTCCAGACTAGTATCCCTGGGCTACGACCATACCCAGGACTGGATCAGATGAGCTTTCTACCACATATGGCCTATACTTACCCAACCGGAGCAGCTACTTTTGCTGATATGCAGCAAAGGAGAAAGTACCAGCGAAAACCAGGATTCCAGGTAATGAGACATATCTTTTTGCTTCAAAGAGAGGAGGTGAAAATTATATCGTTTATGTGTATGTAGGAAAAACATCTTAGTGAAAAAAATCTAGTGCTGTATTCTCAGCAGAAATAGAAGAGTGGGTTTGAACTTGAATCTAAAACTGAGTGAGCTACACAAATAAACGGAGAAACAGTGGAACACTGTGCTACGTAAGCACGTTTGCCTTAAGAAAGATAAAGAGCTTAATATTTATTTTTGAGATTTATTTGGATTGATCCATCTGCTTTCAGAATCATACATTGATATGAATATTTGGTAGCATTTACATAGATGCTAAAAGGTAACATTTATGACAGTCACATACTTCTAGAGACACTCACAACTTGCAATAACGCATGTATAAATTTGATGTTCGCTTCGTTTTGTAGTTTATTTGGAAGAGCATTTTAAAAATATTTTGTACATTCCACACGATTTCCTTTGTAGGTTTCAAGCTAGTAAATAATTTATGGTTTTTCAAATACAAAAGCAGGTATTTTCTAACATCACGGAGTATAATCCCTGTTTGCAAAATAGGAGTGAAAGTAGCAGGGCACCTCTGTAACAGCTGTTCCGGTATTCCAATTTACAGTACATCTGCCCTCTTTGTAAATGTATTTAAGCCTATTTAATCTTCTCTAGTATTAATTAGTGCAAACGTAGTCTAAGAAAACCGAACTGTGGGCTAGCAAATGGAAATGTATGTTATCATGCAAGTTTGCACGCCTTTGGATCAAGACAAAATAAATATCAAGAAATTTAATAATTTACTGATCCACATTCATTATTGCTCAGCGCTGAAGGCTGTTTTAACATAGATAGAACATTGATAAAAAAGTGTTATTAATATTCCCTATTTCAAATTAGAAAATTAAATATAAAAATATAGCTTGAGGCCTTTAGTTGGTAGACATACATTTAAATAGATTGCATAATAATAACATTTTGTACCTAAATATAAAATTCAATTAAAATGGGGTTTCCGCAGCTATGGATCATTCCTAAAGTTAAGCACGCTGGAAAATACACAAATTCTGGTGTTTAATTCTCACTCACAGGTATTTCCTGATAGGAAGAGAATTCAGGAATTTGGGGGAGTTTATGTTTTTCTCACCTTCAGAGTTGACCATTTTCTATCCCTGAAAAACAGCAAGCTCTACCACCTAGGGCAGAGAAGGTTTATATTTTTGTTGAAATGTGAAACCTCATATATTGTTTGTGGAAAGTGATAGTTTTTAAAAACTAGATCGATCCGTCGCGAGCACCTCTGAGGTTCTCCAAATGTCAGCCGATGCGAAGTTGTTTGGTACAAACACAAAGAGAAGCAACTGTGTTGAACTATGTGATTATATCACAGGGAGAATTGCTTGATGGAGCACAAGACTACATGTCAGGCCTAGATGACATGACAGACTCCGACTCCTGTCTGTCTCGAAAGAAGATCAAGAAGACAGAGAGTGGCATGTATGCATGTGACTTATGTGACAAGACATTCCAGAAAAGCAGTTCCCTTCTGCGACATAAATATGAACACACAGGTATGAGTGACTTTGACTAGCTAGTTAGAGCTTCCCGGCCTGCTGTACATTTCATAATATTTAATGAGTACACTTGTGCAACATAAGATGTAGCATATGCTGATACCTTCAACAAGGAAGAAATAATGCTTTTGCCTAGCTCAGTGGGACTTTTTCGTTGCCTGTTTATTGGATCATTCATGTGTTTATCAGTGTGCTTGTCTTATATTTTTTGAGTTAGTCTTACACCAAATTCACAAATCATGTCAAAGATATATTTAAATGACCAGGGCAGTGAAATGACATGACACAAGCCAGCTATTGAAAATATCTTCAAATTCTTAAGCTGTGATGAACCTGTGTATGGAAAAATTTAACAATAAAAAATTCAGTCAATGCTGTATTCGTTTCATCATCGAAACATCAAGGAAGCCACGATTTGGGGGGGATTCTGTTTGATTTTCATAAGTTGGCCATGTTTTGAATAAACTAAAAGCGTTAGGACTGTGAAAGAAAAGACATAAAGTGGATAATAGGCCAAATGAGCTACTGAAATTACTAATATTTGGAAGACTAAAATACAACTTTCTAAATTTAAATAGTTTCTTTCCAATTCGTGCATTCCTCATTAGGAAGCATTGACAAGATAGCAGCCTGACTCTTCCCCATAAGGAGAGAAGTAATGAGTTAATTTTTCAAAAGAAAGCTGAAGTGCCATAAGGTGAAGCAATATTAGTTCCCACAATCCAAGATCTGATCTGCAACTGCGTGCTGGAGCTACGCCTGTGTTCCCTCCCTCCCCCTCCTTCCACCCTTAACCACAGAGTAACTCGGCTTCATCCCTGTTCTTAACCCATCTCCAGCTTTTCTCCAGTAGAAATTTGGCATGCTGTACTGGCCCTAAGTGGGAAAAGAAAGAATGTAGGATCGCAACCAAAATACTGATGGGCGGAAATTATAGGAAAATTCTCATTTTAACCAAGATGTCTAGTATCAAACATTTTAATATAGGGACTTCCCTGGCGGTCCAGTGATTAAGACTCCGCCCTTCCAATGCAGGGGGCGCGGGTTCGATCCCCGGTCAGGGCACTAGGATTCCACATACCTCGCAGCACAGCCAAAAAATAAAATAAAATGAGCCTTGAAAAAATGTTTTTAATATAGAGGAAAAAATTAACCTAACATTAATGCTCTTTGGGAAAAAGTAATGAAGAGGCAAAAAAGAACAAGAAAAAAGAAGAAAAGGGAATGTGAATACCTCCTGTCACAGTTTGTCTAAATACGTAGCACCCTTTTTAGTGACTGAAAACCATCCTTGGGAAGCCTTTGTACTGATCACTCTCCCTTATTCCTCACTGGGCATGTGAGGGAGGCAGTACAAGTGACCACAATCACCTGAGGGTCAGGGAAAGTTGGGTGAGTCCTACAACGTTAAGTGTTGAGGGTATTTGTAAAAAGAACAAGGTTGATTAATAACAGCGCTCTTATTCCAACCAACCCAGTTTTCTTTTTCTTCAGTTGTCTGATACTAATTGCTATGATTTCAAAAGTTCAACTAATGATACTTTTAAAGCAACCTAATTTGAATAGCAAATCCCAATAGTTTTTACACTTGTAAAATTCAATGTTTGAAACATCACAATTTTCTTACATTTGTCTTTTTTTTTAATTTGTTTTTATTTTTGGCTGCGTTGGGTCTTTGTTGCTGCGCGCAGGCTTTCTCTGGTTGCGGCGAGCTGGGGCTGCTCTTCGTTGCGGTGCGCGGGCTTCTCATTGCGGTGGCTTCTCCTGTCGCGGAGCACGGGCTCTAGGCACGCAGGCTTCAGTAGTTGTGGCTCGCGGGCTCCAAAGCGCAGGCTCAGTAGTTGTGGCGCACGCGCTTAGTTGCTCCGTGGCATGTGGGATCCTCCCGGACCAGGGCTCGAACCCGCGTCTCCTGAGTTGGCAGGTGGATTCTTAACTACTGCGCCACCAGGGAAGTCCCTGACATTTGACTTTTATGATAGATATCAATAGATGTTTTCTTTAGTACCAAGTCCTATTTTTGTATTATAGATTAAAGATATTTTCATACCTAAATTTACTTTAATATCTTAATCAACCCCAAATATATTTTGTATTCATTATTCAACTACAATAGGCACATCATTGAAGGCATCTTTCCCTCTCTGATTGGTTTTTATTATATGACCATATGCAAACTCTACCGTTTACTACATGGTGAGTGTAAAACTTTTATTTTAGTGAGGGCTGTCATACATATTGACATCCAGTCAGTATCTTTATTTCTTATAAATTAGTCCATAAACTTCAAGGTGTATAGATAGTTAAGAGACCCCAAAGTTGACAAATGCAAATATGCATAATCAATTTGAAAAATATACTGTACTAAAAAAAGATAAAATATTCTGGTCCTTTAAGATGTGAGATCAGCTGCCTAGAAACGTTGCCTAGCAACAAGATGCTAACCATCCAATGGTTTCTCTAAACATGTGATTAATTATCCTCCTGTTGGCTTCCCAGCTTGTCAAGTTTCCAGTGTGTTAACTTTTTGGTCTCCTGACCAAATATCTCATGACATTACTACTGTCAGTTATTAGGTTCCATCAAAGTGAAGTTCTTCATGAATTTTCTATCAGTACGATATATGTGGAAATTTAGTTCATTTTCCTTCCCTAATTGGGCCCCACAAGCCTTTTATTTGTTTATATTAAGCACTAGTAATACTTTGAGAATGTGTTAATATGAAAATTATAAGTGAGAACAATCTTTGGGTTGATTGATTCTAAGGTTGGGAAATGAAGTTGAATGGTCATTTGATTATGTGTTGATTACGAATGTGTCATTGATAAAGTGTGTTTGTTACATCTGTCTACAATTTAACATATAGAATAGTTTAAATTATGCAGGAAATCATGAGCTACTTATTCTCGAGATCCTGTGCTCTTTTACCTCGGTCTGTTTAATTTATTTCCTAGGCAGACACCAAAGATATAATGCTTAATTCTCCTTACCAATAGCTCATTGATTGCTTGCTTTTCCTGGGAATCGGGACTGGGACAGAGGAAGGAAACACTACATAAATGTTGATTTCAATAGGATTAATTGTCACAAACAAGGACTGTGAAATGAACAATCTGAAACTCCTGTTAGGCACTGTAAAGCACTCACTTATATTCCACTAAAATTTAAATCTGACATTTATTGAGTACTTTCTCTATTGAGACATTGCAGTAGGTGCTCTTAAACCCACTTTATTGAGAAAAGTAATAAAAATGTTTCTACTTTTGAGTGAAGTCAGAGTTTCAAATAAATTACCGGCCAATTTTGTTTCTCAGTTACATGGTAATATTTTTCATACCGCAAACCTTTCATTTATTAACTTCAGTTATCATTCTAGCTGTCAGGTGAATCATGAATCTTGATATTAGAGAAAAAATCTTACCCTGAAAAAGTTTTGACTCACTCAGTATCAGTTTGGATGTTTTTTTCTGAATCTTGTTCATGTGGAAATTTAATTCCAGGACATCTTGATTTGAATCAGGTAAACCGATCAAACAAGTTAAAAAGAGATAAATGACGAAGTAAGTTCCTATTTAAATTGAATTTATTAAATGCTTACCAGTGAAATTTCTGGAGATGAGTAGAATATTTAGTGCAAGGCATAGGTCAACACTCCTGCTTCCCAGTTCTGTCCTTTGTATGGCTTAATAGCTGAACATTTTATTCTTTTAGGTTGTCAGTTCATAGTGTAGAATTAATGTATTTCAATATAAGCATATTATTTATTATCAAAGGAATTCCCTGAAAATCACTTGCCGGTAGCCATCAAATATCTGTATCTTAGACTGCAGGTCAGTGGGCATCCCCCAGGCATTTCTAACAGGCCTTGAACTTGTCCTTGAGAATGCTCCTTCTCTCTTGGGATGCTGCTCTGTGTTTTGTTCCTTTGGAAAAGAGAAAGCCACATCAGCTGTGAAGTTCATTCAAAGCTGTTCACAGGCTGATGCATGTAGTTACCTAACTGATAGACATTTTTGTGCTCTTGAGCTGCTGAGACATTTAGGGAGGTGGTAGGACAGTTCTGCCCACGTGTGCTGTAGCAACTAAAGAACCAGGAAAGTTTTTATCTGCAATTTCTCTTCTCTCCACTCAGATTCATTTCATCCATGTACTCTGCTCCTGATACATGCATCTTGCTTACGACTTGGGAAATTATTGAACGTGTATTCATAAAAACAAATAAAAATATGAAACATTCATCGAGTGCTTACTATGTGCAATCCTTGTGCTAAACACTTTACCTACATTGCCTCCTTTCCTCCTTATGCCCAGTCTACAAGTTAGGGCCCCAAATAATTTCCGTTTTACTGACAAAGACCCTGATCCCTGGAGAGGTTAACATGCCTGAGACTGCACAGCTGGTCATAAAAGATGGGTTTGAACCCAGGCAATCAGACTCTAGAACCCATCTTCCTTATCTAGCACTGCACCACCCTGCCTCTGTGAGTGAACTGCCGCTGTCAGAAACATCTTATCCTACCTCCTGATAGCATTCTTTTAAAGGTCCAAGTACACACAAGAGAGAGCAAATTCATATACAGCGACTTGAGATTTTTCTGGAAGGCAAAACCTCTGTCTTTTTCCCAAATGCACTTCTGCTTCCTTTTAAGTTACCTTCCCACCCGGTGGTCTTGTGAAATGGAAAAGCACACTATCTTTCCAAACTCTTGGCACTTTATTGAAATTTTCTTCTCTGTTATCTAGTTTACCTCATTGAAAACAACTTTTCCAAAAGTTAAGGAGTGGTTCTTGTGTGGTTTGAATTACACTTTTTTTCTTCAGACTATAAGCTGCCTTGAAGCAGATTACTTGAATCTTCTTTATTCCCAATAACAATGAGTAGCCACCCACAGCTACCTTTCTGATTTTTCCTCTTACAGGTAAATAACTTCTTCCTACTCTAACGTTGTGCTTTACCGTGTCTTATCACTTGATTTATAGTGGACGTTACAGTAAGATAAAGATCACTGATGAAATAACATATAGCAGCCTATAGCATTTTCTGAATAGTGGCCTGCCCCAGAGGCATTCAATAGCATTATTAAAGATATTTGATTACTAATTGAGATTATGTATCCCCATATAACTGAATCCCTGAGGCGTGTAGGATGGTTTCCTCATCTTAATGTCACTTAGCAAATGAAAATGATGTTGCGTCTACTAATGCTGGTTTTCAATCGGCTGAAATTCAGGTTTGTATTAGGAAAGATAAGCACATAGCTTCATGTATGTTATGATGAGACACACTGCTGCCCATGACACATTTCTGACTTTAATTCTGGATCATCAGTCTGATCAATTTTTTTTTTTGTAGTTCTATTTTGGAAATAAACTTTTAAGTATGGCAGCTAGGGAAGGTGTTGAAGGCATTCCAGTGCTATTTGTGGCCTGGAATCAACCAGATGTGTTTAGGCTTGGCACCAGTTTCAAGTTCCAAACACTGGTTAGAAACTGCCTGGAATGCCAGAGGAAATACAGCATTCTCTAGCTGAAGAGTATTTTAACACTCAACAAGTGGCTGACATCTCATGGAAAACCTTAGAGGGAAAACACTATTTGGGGTTAGTTCAGCCTCCATGACATCCATCTTTCTACTTTGTGTTTTCAAATGATTTCGTCTCTAATTTGTATTCTTAGAAGCATTTGGCTGATAAGACATTCTTAACATCATCTTTCCTCTATTCCTGCTTCTGCCTGACCTGGCAATTTGCTCCTGTTGGAGCCGTAAAGCCTATTTCCAAAGCACCCATTTGTGAGGTAACAAGCAGAGGATCTACAACTGGCAATGCCAGCGGTGATGCCTTCTTGATCACTTTTATGCAAGTCCTTCTTTTCAAAATGTACAGAAAAGAAGTACCTGAAAACCACGTGCTAACTAACGGCACGAGAAATTTCTTGTTCGGTAGGACATTTTTCAGAGTTTTTAATGAGGCAATTAGCAATTAAAAGCTTCATTTCTGAGATTTTTTCCTTTAGTAGCTTTGGAGTTTCTTCTTGCTTATTAGCTGTATTGCACCCAGAAGCAAGCATTAGAGCACCAAATCATGAGATGAAAACGCATGTCCCTAAGTCTCCCTCGATGAGATTGAGGTGTGTTGATCTTTCAGCCGTTCGCAGACTCCCTTCTGCCTCCGTCTGGACACATTTACAGAATTCTTGGCAAGAGACT